>NW_009260286.1:2756361-2774422 GCF_000687185.1 Egretta garzetta
ATCACAGACAAAACGAAGGAAGAATCCGAGGTAATTGCAGTGGATGGGTGATGAGAAGAAGAGGCACACAGCTCATCTGTAGGAAAGTTGAATTTTCTATTAGTTCTTCCCAGAACCATTTGCACTGTTTTTCCGTAGGTTGTCAGCATTTTCCTGACATTGCTGTTTTCAGAACCGAGCAGCACAGAGGAGAAAGCACAGAGCTGTACAAAGACAATCTGCTACTTCTCTCTTTCTTGAGCCCAAAACTAATTTTCTGTATCTTTCAGCACTGCTTCTTCACAGGCATCCCACCTGCCTCAGGCACTTTCTATTTTATTTTCCCCATGTCTTTTTGCTTGATCTTATATCATTGGTATTCAAGACTGTATCTCAGGTGCCCTGAAAACATTAGTTTCTGCTTTTTTTATTCCTTTGATTTATTCTAATATGAGAAGACTTGCACATCTGAACTGTGTTCCTCCTCAATTATTTCCTTTCTCCCCTTCTCGAGTTGTAAAAATCCACTCACGGCAGATTAGGAGGCATGAAGATACATCAGTCAGGGGTCAGGCAGTGTTTTCGACAGGTGAAGTAGGACTTGAGAGACCAGGCAAGTCTCACTGGAGGAAAAGAGCAACAAGCTTTTGATTTACTGAGAATGAGGAAGCTTCTGTGGAAAAATACTGGAGACAGCTATTAAAAATGAGCAGGTATATTGGTGTAACTAAAACTCTTCTGACACCAGTTTAGCCACAGAAGAGGGAGATTAGCTTCAGTCCACCTCTGAGCATTTACAGGTTATGAACAGATTTTTGCAAAAGCAGGCTGAGCTTCACTCAGCCACAGGACACCCTCTCGTCAGGGTCTGAACTAGCTTATTTAAAGGCGTGAGTGACATGTATTGGCATCTTCAGAGAAACCCAAATAAATATAAAATAGCTCTAGAGCCTACTCCCTACTGGTTCATCTGAAAATATTTTATGATTGGAACAGGCTTTTTTCTTGTAGCCCTCAGCCCTAGAGTGGGTGCATTGTCCCTTTTAGCTAAATTTATCAAAGGGATGTGCAAACCCAAAATAACAAGAAGAGAAAACCAGCATTGTTCATAATGAGTTATTTTATAGGGTGTTTCCCATCTTCAGCTTCAGTGTTCTGGTAATTTAACACATGGAATAATACCAGCTAGTAATTTTGGCTTTGACTGTTATTATTTTATGTCTTATGAGAAGTTAATTGCATCTTAGACACAGTCAAAAGGAAAAAAAAAATCCCTGAGATATGGGGCAGATTTCTTTATATTGCTGCTTTCTATTCATTCAGCACCAGTCCGTGCTAGACCAAGCAGAACTGAAAATGAGGGGGGAAAAAAGTGGACACAGCAGGTGTAACAGAGAGCTCAGACCACAGAAGGGTGCTATCATTTTATAACATGAACTAACCTTCCATAGCGACCTGCAAAGAATGTGGCCTTTGAAATAGCTCCACTAGAATTAGTAGCCTTTCAGGAAATATTACTATTGTTCTGAATTCCACTTGAAAATTTAATTTGCCCCCTGTTATTTTCAGGCAAATTCCAGCAGAGCTTTATTCTCTGAAATCTGCGTAGGTGCATAAGAAACATCGTCTTGACTCAGGGAATTCATATGCCTCCATACGCAGAGCGATCTGTTTATCGTGTGTGCGTTTATCTGCTCACAAAGAGAGAGCTTGTGCAGATATAATTCACGTGTAGGTGTGCGTGTTATATATTGAAATCATATGCATTTTATAACTACATTGTATGAGACTGCGAAATGCCTAATTAACCGGTAAGTATTGAAATGTTAACTAGTAAGTATCAAAATGTGAAACTTCAGAGTTTGGACTTAAAACCAGGCATAATAGCAATACTGCAGGATACAAAAAACATACAAAGAATATACCAGAAAAGCAGTTGCCTACTGACCAGAAGTCAGGCTTCAATTCTGACCACTCTTGCTTTGAGGAGCGTAAATCAGGTGCCCCTGAGCTGAATCCCCTGAATCCAGATGTGGCTCAAGAATGGCCCCGCTGCCTTCCCAGCATGATGCCAGGAGGGAGGTAAGGCTAGCTGGTCACACCAGTGTGGCAATCAGAAGGTGTGGTTGGCTTCCAGAAACCGGCTCAAGCCTGTCTTAGCAGCAGCCAGCAAGGGACCCGCGCTGATGTGGCTGCGGTCCCACCGGCGGAGCGCAGGAAGCCCGGTTAGCCGGAGCCCCGGTGGGTGTCCCCCCTCCAGTGGGTTGGGCATGGTAATGTTTTTAAACTAAACCAGGGAAGGTTTAGACTAGATATAAGGAAGAAATTCTTTACAATGAGGGTGGTGAAACACTGGCACAGGTTGCCCAGAGAGGTAGTGGAGGCTCCATCCCTGGAAGCATTCAAGGCCAGGTTGGATGGGGCTCTGAGCAACCTGATCGTTAGCGGTGTCCCTGCTCACTGCAGGGGAGTTGGACTAGATGACCTCTAGGGGTCCCTTCCAACCCTAAACATTCTATGATTCTATGATTCTATGCCCCTGGGAGCTGGCATCACACCTCTAAGCTGCAGGGGAGACATGGCTGGGATCTCAAAGCCAGATGCTGTACTGATTTAAATGAGTGGGTTGCCTACGCATTGCTAATTCGTAGTGGCTCCGGTAGCAGATGACACGGCCTTTTGCTTTACTCAGATTTTCCCCAAGCTTATAGCGAAAAGAAAATCACCTAGATTTGTAACCCATTAGCAACCATCTCTTTAAAAACTGTTTATTTAGTTTATGAACCTAACCTCTTTTAATAAGATGAAAAATACAAGGTGTAGGATACAATTTGAGAAACACATTAATAAATTGCCATATTTCTGCGCTGAAAGATGTCACTGTTCAGTTAAATATGTCAATAAAAATGACAGGAACCGTTAGAATCATCTGTGCAATTCTGAAATTTAGTACTTCATAAACATAAAACTGATTTTTTGGAAAGCTGAACAGATCTTTCATTTATTCTGCTTTGATATAGTATATACTGTACGTTTCTTAGAGAAGTATTGCACAAATATCGCTTTGTTTAAAGCCATCCTGTGATCAGATTGCTGGATTTGTACTTTTGCGTCATCCTAACTTTACCTTTTGCTACCTGAAACAATCTTCAGAAGGAAATGGGGACGTCTCTTCCACCCGGCTGTACAACTTTTCAAGCTCTGACTGGCTACCAGCAGCCACGCGGCGTTATTTCATACCCCACGTCGGACAAGATATGGCAGAACACAAGTCATGTCAGAAATTCAGAAGATGAAATACACATCTTGGGGGGAAAAAAAAACCCAAAACATTTCTCTGCAAAATCTAACCAAGTAGCAAATGTGTGACCAACTAGTTGATGGCCAATTTGGCAAGGAACGTAGACCGCTTCCTTCCCTCTCTATACAATTAGTGGGTGAGAGGGGTCTGTCAGCAGGGGAAGAAAAATGTGAAACTAAGGGCAAGAAAGTCCACGAGAGCTGCTTACATGGCCTCCACTTTGTTTGGGGTTTTGGCTTTCTTTAATTTCCTTTTTTCCTCTGGGTAGATAAATTAATAGCTCATGACATTTTCTTTTTTCTGTGGAAAATGTGGGTCCAGAGAGACCGGACATTTTATGACTTCTAATCAATTCCAACAAATTGTTCATTAACGGAAAAGAACTGGAAAATACCCTAGAAGTTGAAGATTTCTGGTTTCCCATTTGAAGTGACTTTTAGCTTTGAAATGTATTTCAAATGTATTTTTTCAAATGTCAAAAATGCCTTAGGAATCAAAATAATTCATTTCAAGTGAAACAAAAAGCATTTTTTTGACTCAAAATATTTTCATTTTTTTCTGTCTGAATAAAAAGCAAAATAATTTAAACTGTCTTGACTGACAATTATTTTGCTTCCATGTTTTCTGAACTGCCAAGCTAAAACAAAATTTATTATTTTCACTGCAATGTACTAAAATATGCATAAATCTACCTAGCTTTTTGTTGGATGTCAGTCAGAAAAAGCAGGTGGAAATTCAAACTCAGTCTGTACAGGGAAAAAAAAATGAGGTAGAGGTTAACCAATAATCTGTGATAGATAATGTACATTAATTTGGGGAAGCATAACTTGGAAAAGAGCTTTTTCTCCAAAGAGCTTGCTAGAATTATTGATAGCAATGCTAAAAAAGAGAGCACTTATGGACTTTCTATGATTTGATCCAAATTTAAATGATAAAAAGCATCAGATACCCCTACATGTATTTTAATTACACTCGAGTTTCAACTTTTGCTATAAAGTCTTGCTGTAGCACAAGCAAAGGGCAAATTTCCAGACACCTGGGGAGCCATGCTCAGCCCTGCTCCCTGTCTCTTGTAGGGAGGTCATCACTCACTCGTCACTCCAATAATACTGCTATAACTGCAATAAAGCCCGTAATAATCAGAGTCGATAAAAAACAACAGGTACTTTTTAATAACTTAAATTATCTTTCTCTTCACTGGATATAGAAGATATTTAAGTGTTCAGCAATGGTTAAAACTCCTGTCCGAAGTGGCTTGCTTTAACTTGGCAAAACTATGAAGAACTTTTAATAGTGGAACTACCTCTTTCCAGCTTCTGACATTTGTGTGTCTGATCAATTTTCATTCTGACATATGCGACAGAATATGTATGGTGCGCACACACACAGCCTAACTGCAATAACTTTGATGATAAATAGTTCATGTAACAGCTGAGTTTTTAGGATCTGCTTGCCACTGACTTTGGGATCCCCGCTAAGCTGAGGACCTGTCTTCCATGTGCAGTGACCTGCAAGGCAGAAATCTCCCAGACTCTGTTAGATCAGCGTCAGCATCAGTGCAGCAATGTCAGGGCAGGGTGGTGGACAAGAAGATGATCCCTGTTTCTCAGTGGCAGAGACACACACAGCCCTGATGCGACTGACCTCGCTTCTCAGGGGGCCAGGCTGTACAGTGTTTATATATCAGTGACAGTGTGAGTTTAGGTGTCTCTGGACATTATTCCAATGCTTTTATACATGCCCTGCGTAAGACACAACTTCAGTTCTTGTGTCTGGGCTTCCTCTTGCTGTAGGCTTTGCTCCTGACGATGAAGGAGCACCCTTCTTCTCTGTAGCATCTACTGCAGAGACACAGCAGCTAACGCCAGCCCAAAAAGCTTCATGTTGGACGTACGAGCCTATTCTCCAAAGCAGCTGGGCTGGATCAGTGCTGCTCCCTGTTCAACCTACTGAGGTCTCCCTCTCCGTAATGTACATTAGCTCAGCTGTAGCACGAGTGTTGTGATGAGGCTGCTTCCAGTCGGCCCGAGGCAAAACAGTGGCAGAAGCCTTCAATCGCTTTGCTGGTACACAACCAGGGTCCAGCCCTCAGAAACACCCCTTGGCACTGACTGGTTCACTAGCATGGGCATAGTCATGGAATTCAACTTGCTGCAGCCTTGCAGCACTGATGCAACTGATCTCACACATTTAATCCATTAGACAAATGTGGAGTCAATTTGTACATCTGCAGTGGCTATTTGCTCAGGATATCTGAGCACAGGGCAGCTTCACTGGAGCTATTGAGCTTCTCCAACAGGCCTGCCAATTGCCTGGAATTCTTAGACTAATGGCCAAAAAAGCAGCAGGACAGTAGATGATGTATAAATATTTGCTGCCAAATATGGTGGAGTTGGCACCTGTGACTTTGGCTCAGTACTGCAGTTCCCACTGTGAAGATCAGTGATTATTGCTTTAATAAGCAGTTCTTAAGTGAGGTACCTGATATCTGTTGTTGCAAGAGATGGAGTGCCAAAGGAACAAAAGATGGGGAAGTTATAAAAAAACCTAATCCTTGGGGCTCACCATTCAATTTACCTTGGGTTTTATTATTCTTGAAAAAATTCTTTGAGGTATTTCACCAAAAAACAGTACACAAAAAAAGATAAAAGATTTCTCAGTGAGTTTCTTATTGGTTGAGATTTTAGAAGCTGGCAAGAGTGCCCAGATTTCTGAGTCCCATTTTACAAGAATCAAAACTGCAGAAGGTCTCCAAAACTTGATACTAACCTGTTTGCAATAGCACAACACTGTTCTCCAAAGGAAGACATCACCATGGGGTTGGTTCACAACTCACTGATGCCAGCAGGACTCTGAAAAGATTCTTATTCAAAAGCCTCCATTAAAGCCTGTGTCTCTGTGTATCAGAAGTGGACATACATTTATGTAAACATACTATAGGTAGGTCGATTCTGTCAAGTGTGTGTGTAGTTTCTCTAAGTTACATTAACATTAAAAGAAGAAGGAAAGGGAAGGTGTTGGGATGTTCAGCAACAGATTAGCTGCTGTTTTATCTTTACAACAGAAACATTAACTGTACAGTCTAAGACTTGGCAATAATTAATCCAGATGTAAAGAAAGAACCTTTGTCTTTGAGTCTGTGCACTGTGCTTTTGAATAAATGTATGCTGGTGAATTATTTTATATATGACTTATAGTGTCATAATTGGTCGCATATTCTTCAATTAATATAGATACAATTAGAACATCAAGTTGGGAGAAAAGGGTAAAAGGTCAGTGTTGTGAAATCCCTGTCCTTAAAACCAGAGGTTGGGTCTCTCACGATTATCCCAAATGTCTTTTTCTGAAGCATAGAAGGTCACATTCTGTAGTGAAGTAACATCTCACAGCCATGTGGCTTGTGGCATATGTAACAACTATGCCCTGGCCCTTTGCAAAAGTCTCCAAAGAATGTTTCTGTTGCTAAGTGGGGAACAGAAGCTTACAAAGGTAGGTTTGTCTCAGGCTTACCAGCAGGTGGAGTTGGAACCAGGATCTTGATGTACATGATCATTAACTCGAATAAGGTCCTTTTCTGGAATAGCAGCGCATAGCTGGTGTACTAGTGACATCTCAATTTATAACAGAACAAGTATGCAAGATATACGTGGAGAGAGATTTTTATTCAAATGCAAGTGAGAAAACACACTTGAGAAGCCTGTGCTGAAATTTCTAACGCAATTTGGAAAAGGTGAGAAAAAGGACAAATATGGCTTTTTCCATTCACAAGCAACTGACTGGGTTATGAAAGTGATGTGTAAGGCTTTAAACTACTTCCAGAGAAAGTAAGCTATGACAAAAAAAGCACCATGCCAAAGAATACATTGTTACAGATCCTCTTTACATACAGTTAATTATTATAGCGAGTTTCTCTCTGACTTATATACATTAATAAATCCAGTGTCAAAGATGTTACTTGTACAGTTTGGGACTGAAACTTTAAGAAGTCATTTAATGAAATCGAGATGTAAAGAAGAGGTGAAAAAAACGTTACGTTTCCCCTTCTACCCTCTCAGTTGACGATGCTTTAGCTGTAGGTATGGATGCTTCTCACCTAAAATAATAATGGAACAAAGAGGCTAATTGCTTCCACTTCCATGAAACACATGAAACAAGATTCACGCTCTGACTATTGTATTTTGGTATGAGGACATTCCATGAGTCTTTACATTGGAAGAAGCTGTTCTGATTCGAGACCACAAACCTCTCGTTAAAATTCTTGGAGCAGAAACTGATTATCTGGCTGATACATTACAGAAGTGGACATTACAGCAAACTTGTTATCATTATGATATCATGGCAGAGTTATCTGAAAAACAAAGTAAAGCTGTACTTTTTCTGTTGACTAAGCGAGATGAAAAGGTTGCCACAAAGAATCCTTCCACCTACTTCTCCCGCCTCCCTCCCCTTTTGGGGAAGTAGGACCACGTGCCTTAGAATGAGTCACAGCAGAAAGGGAAGAAGTCCCTCAGCATGATTTCCTGCTGCCCTGCAGCTTGTGTAGGCTTTAAAACCTGGGCCAAGTAGGTGAGAAGCATTGCCATCTGGACTAGCGGGTTTTTACACTCACTCTGTACAGGTGCAAATGGTTGCAAGGTGCTGGGAAGTGAAGGAGCAAGAACATCCAGTTCAGAAAGATTCAGGAATTTGTACAAAAATCAGTCAAGCCATCCTGCTCACCAGAAGCCCCCAGGTGAACTCAGAGTCAGGGCAGCACTGTCTCCCTCCAGATGGTAAATAGGTAGGAGCAGAGTCAGGGACAAACACAGAAGTCAGTTAATTCTCAGTGGCCCTCCTGGGTACTAATTTTGATGTCAGGGTGACTGGAACTGCTGCTACGAAGGTGAGAAGGGCTTTCTTTTGAGTTCTAAGAAGCTTAACCACACCTGAGAGGAAACGTGTGTGATCACCTAAAACTTTTGCTTCATGTCCTCTCCCTGGATGCTTTACCTGACCACAGGGAGTGCACCTAGGAGCATGCTGTCACTAGGCAGAACAGTGAACTCTAATTAAGTGGGATGTGACAAAATCCCATGGAAATACAAGTCAGCTTGTCACTTACAGGGAAGTTCATCAGATCTACTCAAGATTATGATGGTGTCAAGCCTTTTAACAAGCCTGTGTAATAATTTGAAAACTACCCACCTCTTTGTTTTCACTTCCATTCTACCTCTAATCTGGCATTCCTCCTTGAAGATAAAGCCTGGAGTAAAAGTTTGTCCTTTGTGATCAAACATCACCAATGCAGATTCACGTGTACAACACCTCCTCTGAACACTGGAGCCTTCTTAGCTGCTCTTGACCCCTGGCAATGTGCAGTGGTGCTCCTTTCCAGTTTGCCAAGCACCCAGCTGCTTGTCCTGAGGGCCAAGCATATACCTGACCCTCTCACATCTTTGCTCAAATGGGTTTCATCAACTAGATATCCCTCAGTCAGATTTACCTGCAGTGCTTAATCTAGAAGGAACCATGTGGCTGCATCTATACTGGCACCTTAAGCAGCACCAGCACGCCGGCACATGTAATGGCATTCAATAAGCTACTCTGCGTACTGGGAGTATTAGAGTACCTCCCGGCATGCTTAGAGCCCAGGCCAGCTAGCACTCCTAAATTTCTGGGCACAGTCAGGAAGTTAGCAAAAGCCAAGGAACATACCCAACAGACTGTTTGTATCTGACCATCCTGTTCAATACAAGGACATGTATTGACCTTGCGCTCTTACATTTACGAACAGGGATGTAAGCTCAGAGCTCACCTACAAGATAGGACCCTGCGCTCTTACATTTACGAACAGGGATGTAAGCTCAGAGCTCACCTACAAGATAGGAACCCAGAACAAATGCTGCAGACCAAAAGGTTTCTTGAAAGAGAAGAAGTGAAAGAACTCATTTGGTTTTACTCAATTGCTCATTGACAGAAGGTCTAAATCAGGGTAGGGGAAATGATCCTTGGAGGACAGGTGTCCTCACTCACCCATACACGACGGTAGGGAATCGCACTCACTCATGGTCCCTCTTAGCACAAGAAAGCTTGAGATCCTATACGCAAGGTAGCATAAACTCAGTCATCTCCATTGTAAAATTGCCCAGCAACTGATTTTTTTAAGTCACCTCTCAGAGGAGGAGAGTGGATTTGAATTCTCATAAGTCTCCCACACCACAGTGACCTGATCTCTGCAAGAAGGAGACACACATCCTGCTTCAAGGGCAAAAAAACCCTTCTAACTTATCAGAAAAAAAAGACAGAGCGCTATTTCAACAAAGACAACCACAGATCCTGAAGGAAGGGATTTATGTTACTAATTTCAGAAACATGCAGGTGTTCAGCATTTGGCAAGCAAAGGCAGCTCAGAGTGCTGCATATAGGGGTCCTCACCCCTGAGCATCTCTCTGCAGGGTGCTTGGGCACCTTCTCAGGGCTATGGAACCCATTTGAAGGCTAGGCTTCTTCAGGAGCATTAAGGGTAGCAGGACAGTGACGTTCTTCTGTGGATCTTAGGACAAAGTTTATCTGAGATCCCGTCTTTTCTGCAAATACTTCCTATAAGCTCACTTGGATACTTTGCAGATCCACATAATTCCAAAATACATGCTTTAAAAAATGATGGTCCTATTTCTTTTCTCATTTATGTGCATATAAATCTGGTGCAACTCCACTGAAGCCAGTGAAGCAAAAGCGTACATAAACAATAGGAAAAATCAGCCTCTGCATTTCTTCGTTACAATTCTCTTATATGACAAATGGTTCTGGGGCCCTATTTTGGAAGTGTCTAACTTGAAACAGCTTTTCAAACCGGCATACTTAATACTGTCTAAAGATCAGTCTTCTGTAGGGCACCCAAAAGTGAAGTTCTCAGTATTGCAAGTCACTCTTAAAAATCTTGGCCATTTTTTCAAAGGATGTGTCAGTGTCTCAAACAGATGCAAAAGCAATGACCACTCAAATAGTTTGGTGTTTACAGGTTCATCAATCAAAGAGAAGCACTTTGATCACCTGACATGATTCAAACAACATACTTGATATCTGATACCAGACCGAGATCATACAGATCTAATAAACTTTTGGCTCCTGCAAATTTCTTTTAAAAAATATAAAAGAGGATCAGTTATAGAGAAGTTGATTAATATGCACTCTGCTCAAACAGTCTTGAACATCTGTGTATTAAATTCATTTATTAAATTATACCAATCTGTATTTTAATGAGTAAAAGATACTTATTCTGCCATCCATCAAAATAAACTCAGGAAATACTTAACATTATAATCATTTTTCTTGTTTGAACATGAGTTATGAAATATGAATCCCACACTAAGAATGCTGTACTTGCCATTATGATCAAATATGTTTTTACAGGTGCACCAAATATTCTGTTTTCATTTCATTCTCAAACTGTTGAAAATATAAACCATGTTTTATATTTCTTAGGTAGGTAATATTGCCTTTTTCCCCCCACATGGCACCCATTATTAGTGAGTTATTACCATGCCTTTTTTCAAACACACACTACATATCCTAAAGTTGCTTAGTAATGAAAATACAGATTTATGTAACATATAGTATCAAGTAACATTTAGGGCACATTTTGGTATTGAAAGGTTTGGGGCACTAATAACTTTCAAGTGCATGTTAATATTGCCAGATAAGGTGTATACAATCTGTTGGGTCAAGTTCAGTCTTTTACCACTTTGCTTTTTTTGCCTGAGGAAAGTTAACTTTTAGGTACAACAGGATTTAATATATGCATACACTGAATTTTTGTTTCTTATTGTTCTGATAACTGTGATTTTTATTTCCATTTTCTTGGTCTCCTTTTATTAAAAAAAAAAAGAAAAGGAAAAAAAAAATCTGGCAGACAGACAGCAAGCCCATCTGGGACAGCAGGTGAGCTAAACTATAGGCTTCTTCCCAGTATCAATTTGACATCATATCAAACACTAAGTACAGTCATTAAAAAAATTCCTTCCTTCTATTTTACAGAGTGAAGAGCTGGTTGAAGATAGAGCTTAGTGCTGGATAACAGATTCTCAAAGAAAACAAAGAAAATTTCTCAAAGATAATTTGGGAGAGCGCAGTGAAGAAAAGCAAGATGTGACTGCAAGGCACTGAGCTTCTCAGCTGGTATTGAATCCACATGCCTCTGGTGACTTCTGTGGAGTCACAAGTCCAATACAGAGGTTTGGCAGCAGGACTGTAATAAACAGGTAAAGCGCACCATATTAGTAAGTAAGACTACAATACTCCTTTCAATAAAGAAGTGGGAACTTCTCCATTGATTTCAGTGGGAGTAGGTTCAAACCAGGAAAGAACATATCAGCAGCAGAGCCAGCATACTATAAAAAAGCAGTCATATTCTGGAAAGCAAATGTAACCACATATTAATCCATTTTTTTTGTAAAGCAAATCAAGAGAGAAGGAAATAATTTGGCATTTTATTGGCAAAGGGGAAAAACCCTTCACGGAAAACATCACTTTATACAGGTGCAACCACGGTGTAAGTTACCACCACGCCAAAATTATGGCTGAGGCAGTGCCAACGCTTTTCATGGGTGCATGGAAAACAGTTGATATGCGGCAAGAGGAAAATGGTACAGAGGAAAATCCGTAAACAGAAGTTCTATGGTGAGCGAGAGAGAGCTCTGTCATAGCCAATTATATCCAACCATGGCAGAAGGAATGGGGAAAGACAATATTTAGAACACTAATTTTCTTAAAAGAGATCTCATTATTGCCACTGCATTTATGATTTTTACTCCCTACCTAATCAGTCCGTATCATACATAACATTCTAAGCCATTTCTTGTTGAAAAACCCACCATTTTTGCCCTGTACCAACAGTTTGTGTAGATCTAGATAGTGAAGAAAAGCCACTGGTCTGAACTCTCAAACATACAGGCCAAAGGGCTTGATCAACAGCTAGTACATCATACTTTCAACTACTGTTTGCCTTGAATTATCATCCTTAGAAAGTCATTCAGTCATGACTGAAAGACTTACAATGATGCAAAGAAGCTATCACATCCTAATCTGAGTTATTACAAATATTATTTATGGGTATTGAAGAATTTTCCACCTTATTTTTAAGCACAATTAATGTAGAAATGTATTCCGAATAATAGATTCCATTGAGAACACTCATGCATCCATCTTCAAAAATAAGAAAAAAAAAAAATATCTGACAGAAGAACATAGCCACCACCTGATCTACCGGGAGCATCTGGAAATCTAGCAAGTTCCTATCTATTGCACATCTACTTAAAAAAAGAGTAGACAAATCCCTCCAGTTGGCAAAGCCTACATCCTTTATTGACTTTTCTGTACTATACAGAATAAAACACAGGCATATGTACACAAAAAGCAGCTTATTCAAACAGAAAAGGCATTTTTCCTGATAGTCATGTACTTCTTGACTTTATTATTTGAAAAGCACCTTTCTGAATTGCATTCTTTGGATAGGTTGGAAATATTTGAAATGTCACATTTATTGTTTAATTGGGATGATCAACACAGATTCAATACTAAATGCAAATAAATTATTCATGGAATTTTCTCTCCATTTTGCCATTTCTTATCAAAACATCAAAAGGAAAAACTTCAACCTGAGTTGGCAGAATGATGCCTGCATCCCATTGGTCCCAACTGATTTTAGGAGGAATCCCTGTCAATACAGAAATCCACCTTTGTCAGCCACAAACAGGGCTTTAACAGTCACGATTCTTACAAACTCCTCAACAGTAAACATATAGAAAAACAAATCTGCATTAAGTAGCAACCCAAAAACTGAGTATAGATTGGGCATGTATCAGAGATAATAGTTAAATGCTGAACAAAGTTGTGTCAGAAATATTGAGGATGCTTTAAGCTAATTACTCAAGTAATTGAATTCTTTTGGGGAATGTTCTACACTGCAGGTCTCCCAGTGTTCAGCTTCAGTTTTGATCCTCTTTTTCAGGCCTGCAACATATATGAAAACTTAACAATTATTTTATGACAAAGCAGGAACCTCACACTCTTCTATAAATTCGTGAAAGTTAGAATAGTCTGGCAATTTCTTCTCCTTAGTCTCCACCCTGTTTTGTAAACCAACCTGCATAAACCAACGTAACATTTCAGGCTAAACTCGTAAAAGAGTCAGTGAGCTACTCTTGGACTATTTCTTACCTGACCCAGACTTGGAAGTTAAATTCTCTGCCTTTACTAAAGAGATTGCTCAACCTTCTGCCATCATAAGGAAAGTCAAACAGAGGAAAGCTACACTTCCAAGCATCGGTGGCTCTCCTGTTCATATGAAAAATTGGCAGCAAGAGTTTTCTTTCTTTTATTCATTAGGATGCCAGATGGCCGCAAAAGATTTTTCATGGGAAGAATTTGTTAATCTAATTAATTTTGAAGACAATAAAATAAGAGAAGGAAATAGCAGTGTGTTTATTGGTGTTCCACAGCAGAAGTAACTGCAACATCTACAGGCAGAGGAGTACCACCAGGGTGTAAATCCTAGTCCCAAACACTCAGGCACATTATCGCCACCCAAGAATGCAACTAACAGCCTTCAGAATCAAAAACGTGTTTTTCTATTTGTAAGTTTTTTCCTTTGTCCCTTACAGGCTACCATGAGTATCTGTGAGACATTCTCCATTTTGCTGTCTAGTGGTCATTAAGTAAATGTAAGTTTTGAGTAGAGAAAAAACACAAGCTAAGACTCTTAAGTGAACTGTCTAACACCAGACTATTACATCTGCTGGGTTTTGCATTTTTTCTGTTTTACTGCTTTTAAGATTGATGCTCCTAATTATTTCTTTGTCAAAGAGAATTTAACTTCCCTGTGCCCCAACATATACTTCACCAGATTTCCATTCTTCACGTACTTGTTTTCAACTGCCATCTGAGGCCTTTGGCAAGCAATACATTACTGAAACTTTCTAATCGTTATACAAATAATGAGTTTTTCAGGATCCTCTGAATGCGCATAATTAACACAAGGGTGTGGAAAATAAAAATCATGCTAACAGATAAAAAAGTATTATTTAACACAAAAAAAAATCTTAGAACAAATAATTCAGAGCAGAGACACTCAGTTCGCGTTGAAGAAGGTACCTAGCAAGCAGTAATGCTGTAAAAACTTTGGTATAAGAGGCAAACGCAAATTCAATGCAAGTTTACAAAGTTATCTGGCTATAGCAGAGGCAAATACAGCTCTGAACTACCTATATAGGAAAAGGAATTTCTCTTTCTCCTTTTTTCTCCCAGAGGTTTCCATGGTCCTACCCACCTTGGTCCTTGGAATTTATTGACAAATTGGAGGGAATTCACAGGAAAGTATGTAAATTGTCCATGGTTTTGTAGCAGTTGATTTAAAATGAATGCGTGAAGTCAGAAGGTTAAGTGCTAAGCAAAGAGAGGACATAATAACAACATGCATGTATTTTAAATTCCTAAACACTGAAGTTGTAACAGAAGTACGTAGGATGGTATTCACAGTTTAAGTGGAGGAGTAGGATGGCAGCAGGAAAGTAAGAATTCAGGCAAGATTAACTGAGAGATCTATTTAACCACAGAATAAGTTACAAAAGAAAGTAAAGGAAGCTTCAGGACTCTGAATATTTAAATAGGGCAGCCTAATCTATTCAGAGCTATTCTTCAGAGAATAATTTAATTTTTGCATGGGAATAAACTATATCACTGGTCTTTAACCATTCTGGCTGGCTAAGTCACATCTTCTTTCACCAACATTTGGAGACACATATGCTTTACCATAAAAGAATTAGTTCACATGTTCAATTTTTTTATGTATATAGGTGCAGAGCTCCCAGAAAGCAGGAAAGGTACTGCACATCTGTGAGTCATCTGAACCATGCATGTATTACTTCCATACCCCTGAATCCTGGATTCATGCTGTTCTTGGAACCAGCACACTTACTGCACGTACATTACCCAACACAAGTCCACCCAGAAGTCTCTGGGAGTTCTTAGTTGGCTGCCAAAGATGATGTCTGAGAATGGGCTACTACTGCTATTAACAGTTGGACAGATTACTCCTGGTTGCCTTTTTCTTCCCAATACAACTTGGGGGTGTACGTGCTTTGATGGAAACCTCAACTACTTCCTAGCCACTATCTTTCTTTGAGAGAGACATTATCCTCCCAGCTCTAATGAGAGAAACATTGCTATTGCTGCAGTAGATCAGCTGAAATATTTATATTTGTTTGTAACAGCTATCAGATTTACATATATCTCTCAGAAGCCATATCTTGTTTATTTCCTGTATGCTGTCTTTTTTATTTACTACACCAAGAAAAGCAATTGGTGAAGAGTAGACACAACAAAGATAATGCAAAGTAGAGAAGATAACCGTAATTGATAGGTATTATTTACCAATTTACTATAAAAATCTTTTAAGAGAAATATCAGCTGAAATTTTCTCTTGGAGGTAGTTGAAAATAGTCCCTTAAGACAAAGGAGTAAGAGATTGTTTATAAGAGCTGGTTCTCAGCAGAGGTTTTGGGAAGGAAATAAGCATTCTTCACCAGTTGCACAGTATATTGCCTTAGGCAGAGTACATTGATACTAAAACAGTTTGTCTTATTATTCATCTCTCTTCATTTCTGCAGTTGGTTTTGGTGTTGACATGAAAATAAATGAATAACAGAGTATCTAAACAAATGTTTTGTCTAATGGAGATCTTATAAATGACATGCCAGTTACATAAAATGTCAGATTCTCTTCTCTTGCTGTGTTTTGCATCAAAACAAAGTATGTGATTTATGAGGAAAACAATTAAATACAACCAAAAGAGCATGGAAGGACTCTCCCTAAATTCCACAGACCTCCAAAATGGATTTTTTTTTAAGAAGAAATAAAAGTTACTGACACAAAAAAATTTTAACCTCAGAAGGCCCATGGGGATATTAAAAAACTTACACTATTCTGAAAAGAAAGACCTAGTGGAAGCTCCACAAAGCACCTACAGGGGGGTGGCAAGGCAAGAAAATCCAAAAAAAGACACATAGAGTAGACGTAGATTAGATTACAATAATGCAATCCATGAATATTTTGTACACAAGACTACATTACCCACACACAATTATTAATGTGAAAAGTTTCAAAGTGACCAGTATTTCTATCACCTAACTTACAGATTTTTTATGGTGTCAACAGAAGGACAGACAGACAACCACAAAGAATGATTAAAAGCATCTAAGTGAGGTTTATGCCCTGAATTGTTCAATGGAGTCTAGATAAGGACTTGAAGGAACATGGATCTGCAATGCCTAGTCCGATGTACCTCTTTTCTTGTTACAGTTGGGAGAGTAAGTACCCATGTCTTTTCATATAGGATCCTAAACAACTGGTGGAACACTTTTAACTTCAAATATTAGTTGGGCATGAAGTGGGATGGTACAAATTCCTGCATTATGTCCTATTGACTGCTCCTCCCAGGTCTTCATTTCTGACTGGTCTCCAGCTGCTTTTCCCCACCACTGAGCATGAATATTACCAATACTCCCAGAATCCTACTGCATCATGACAGCCCATGGTGCAACTTAGCCACTGATTAATCACTGCTTCAGAATGCATTTGTAATTCCTCCTCTCTTCCAGGGACTCACGCTTGCCCAGACACATGACTACACTGCACACCACCTGTGTTACAAAAAATGGCACAAAGCTTCGTGTCTATAGTTAGATGGCCTGAATTTCTGATGCAAGAACATAAAGGAAATCTTTTTGTTTGACAAAACTATGACACCTACAGATTCGTTTGGTTTGTGCCACTCAGTACCAAGCATACATTTTACTCTGATCACTTCCTTTCAGTTTCTTTAAAGGAAAGGGGCAAGTAGACAACTGGACCTAGTCAGGGAATGAGGTCAAGTGGTGGGATGCTGAAAACTCTTCTTGGGATGAAACAAAGATTGTTGACAAATACTTTTGTTGGGGCACATATCCTAGGTTCAAATGTGACTCAGTTTCAAACACCTGGTGTCAGGGCCCTGACTAGCCTCACTTGGGGCCATCACCCTTACCTCCTGTCCATGGGTCCAGGAGCCCCAGCTCAGGCCTGTGCCTTCAGTTGCTCCATGAGCTGTGTCATAGGTGCACCTGTCTCAATGTCTGACCATGGACCCTGTTGATTTGGACTCAGACCTGTGGGCCCAGTACCTGGGTTAATCTTGAACCAGCCTGGGGATCACTGGACTGTGTCTGAACCCAGTTACCACTACCAAACCTGATCCCCACCCTGACCCACGCTCTTGGCTTCACCTCAGCCTGCCTTGTCACCATGGACTTGTATGATGATCTGTACTCTTGGCTGATCCCAGCTGCCATCCTTAGGCCTGCCTTGCTCCCTTGCTTGGAGGCAGTGGGACGGGGCTAGCAAGACCCCTGCCCTGCTGGCTGTGGCTCCCAGCTACCCAGCCCTTAGGGAGCATTGACCTTCACTTGCGTCCTGATACTTGGCCTTGGAAGAGTGATCAGCCTTCCCAGCACAAATGCCTAAGTTCCACTCAGTTCAGGCTCCACTCAAGATGTTAAAAGTGAGGCACTCTGTGCACAGTTGGTCAATAGTAGCTGTATTGTTGTCCCTGTGCTCCACAGCCTGCTTGCCATACACAGAATTGCCTTCTGTACAGAAAATTTACCCCCATGTTAAACTTGAGGAGGCTTGATGTGTTTCAAGAGAACTCTCCTCAAACAGATTGTTTAAAATTTTCCATGCCTACCTTGGAGCTGAGTCAATGTACAA
>NW_009260286.1:2774458-2779480 GCF_000687185.1 Egretta garzetta
CCAGTACTCCCCTTGGAAGGGGCACATGTGCGATCTCAGACCCAACTCCCCAGCACAAGCATTGCATTAGGCCATCTCTAGATGAAAGAAGTGGAAGCGGTCCAGAGATCAGACATCATCTTTGTTCCCTGTTCCACTCATATTCTAATAGATAGATGAAGATGATGGTTGCTTTTGCCTTCTTTCTTTCTTTCTTTTCCAAGACATTTGCATATATAACCACACAGCCAATCAGTTTCAAATGTCTTCAACCTCCAGAAGAGGCGAGTTCCCTAAGCATACATTATGAAGCAGACTCTCCAGCAACTTGGGTAGAGTTTGAGTACCTCTGTTCTATGAAGGGCTAACATGCTTGCTTTAAGACACATGTTATTTAGAAACTTCAGAAATTAATTTATAATTAATTTAGAAATAACATGTTAATTTAATAAGCTGAACAACTGGAGAAAAATTAGTGCAGAAAATCTTACATATTTTAAAAAAACACCTTTAAAACTCTAAACTATATTTGCATTCAAAGACACATGACAAAAATTGTATCACACAAATATAAGGTAGAACATTTCCACATACATGTAGAGTCATCTGAAGCTAACTGCATCTCAAAGAAAAAAGAATCTTGAATTAAGAAGGGTATGAATTATAAAACAACGCATTCCCAGTTGCTATAAAATTTTGTCAAATAAAAGAATAATACCAGATATGGGTACATTGCTAGCAGTTATACCTATCACTGAGTTAAACCAAAGCAAAACAAAATTTTAAAAGCTGAATTTAGAAGGATTTTTAATCACAAAGGCTAAACATGGATTTGTTAACCTGGGGAAATTGAGACTTATTCCACTACAACAAGTCAAAAATAATTTTACCTGTGCAGTTTTTAGAAACATGGTGATTTTATTCCTAAGTAATTTCTAAGAAGATTCCTTTATTCTAGAATCATATTGACCAGAGGGCTTTAACTAAATTTTTACTGAGCAGCTGCAAAAGAATACCCAATGCCAAATAACTATGCTGTATATACCAATAACTAGACCTTAGAATAACTGTGGGATTTTGCATCTACTGGAAAAAAAATCATGGTTGTGTATTCTTACTATGTAAGAATGTATGTTTTAACTGATTTGAGTAGTTTAAATTTCTAATGTTCAGTCATGAGACTTCCATTTGATTGAACTATTTATGGGATCATTGATAGCCCCATAAATTCTAAGCACATTAAACCCCTGCTTACAAACTAAATAAAATTCTGTATGGAAGAGGCCAGATTCAAGTTTCATTTTAATATAAAAGTTGTTACGTTAGAATACTATAGAATCAGAATAAACACACCATTGAGCCCTATTGTTTTAAGTAATTTGATTTACTAAGAGATCTGATATAAACAAACAAACAAATCTTTATTTTACTTCACATTGCTTTTATTTAACTTAAAAATCTGCTTTGAATTCATAGAGTTCCAAATTTCTTAAGGTATAAAGCAAGTAAAAATTCAATAAATTCATAAGAAAGTTGTTATGGATAATTGCCTAATTAAAATTCCTGAAGCAGTATGGGTGTTTTGTGCTACACTTACCCTAATATTCACCCATTGCTCGTGTTCATTAATCTTTTATTTGATTCTGTAGTTTCTCTCTTTTTGTGGGTTATATATTATGAAAATAATATTGCTAGTGCTCATTTGCATAATCAGAATATACTGTGTTCCCATGATTTGTGCATTTTTCTTCTCTAGTTTGATAAGGTTATTAAAATTATAGGCCAGAACATGGCATGGTGATTGGCAAAGAGAGTTTTCTGAAAGACTGTTTGCTGGTTAGAACTGAAATTACCATTTGTTTCAAAATGTTCCAGGGAATGATTGCCCACTGAGATAATGTAGGTTAAGTAAAGAAAACTTCAAACAGAGTTTAACGACGAAGTTGTATCATGAGTATTTAAGGGAAATTCAATGTATTTAATACAGTGCCCTGCTCTGCAGAGTGCAATACTAGTCTCTTTAAACAGCTTTTTCTTCCTATTTTTCTAAGAGTACCATAAAAAAATCATTGTTACAATTCATCATTCCAAACAGTCAAGGCTAGCATTTTATAGAAGCACAAGTAATTATAAGGAAAGGATATGTTATAGAAATCATAAAACCCCAGTATAAAGGTCAAGCTATGTGAAGTAAAAAGCTTTTATTAAAGAACCTCTAGTTCTGACCTAGAGGCCCTTGAAGTCATCGTGATCACCCCTACCTCTGTTTAAATGGTTAGGTCAAGAAACAGATTTTAATATCTTCAGCATAGCTTTACATAGAATGCACTCTTGAAAGATCAAATCATAGCAATATCATGGGGATATGTGTACAGAATATCAGTATTTATGAATAGCAACTGCACCCAGTCTACCTCTCCCTTTATTTCACTCTTCCTTGTGCTTCTGGTTCTTTAATTTTAAGAACAATTTGGGGCAATATTTAGTTTAGTCTTAGTCTGAAAATTATTGAAACAAATTCCCTCTAGATTAACCTTTTTATATACTGCTGCTAGAGCAGCTAGAAGTTCCAACTTTGTCAAACTGAATATTATAAAATCTTGTAAAAACCACATAACTGTACCAAAAAGTACCTGTCTTTGACAGGTGGTGATAAGTCAATGAGCCCAAAAGGCAGAGAACATAAAATAACAGCAAGAGGATTATGGACCGCAATTGCTCAGTGACCATTCACAACTGATCTGCAAAATGGTGTGTGACCAAAAAAAAAAAGGGGGCGGAGAGAGGGGATACAAACATATATTTGAAGAGTACACAAATGAACACAGTTCTCTGCATACAAATGACAACTCATTGACAGCTCCCTGTAACATATTCTACATGATTGTACTGTCTTCCAATGACACCTCTTGTGCAAAGAGTTTTTCAGACTTTTTTCTTAGCTATTATTAAAAGGCAAGGGAAAAATATTTGCAATATAAGCTATGAAACGTAAGACACTTGTAACGGGAAAGTGTCATTCAAACATGACGGAAGGTGCTGAATGGGATGGAAGCACATGGATAAGTGAATAACTGTGAACTCGTAGTCACTTTTTTGCTAAGCTACTGGAAAAGCAATATTGTGTAGGAAGTCAGGTGGACATCAGTGAAGTACATGCTGATCTGTAATGGATGTGGAAAACTCTAAGGCTGGGATTTTCTGAACATTGCTTAAAAGTTTCAGCAGCTGATGAAATCAATGGGAATTCCAAGTCTCATTTTCAGAAGTGGATTTGAAAACCATTACTTTAAGTGCACTTTTCAACTGGAAATATGAAGCATTTATATGATGGAGAATGAAAGTCTTTCTATGTTCTCCTACAGACCTCCCAGGAACTGAAGAGAACATCCTTCCATATTCTCCCCTTCTCTGCATCCACTCCATTCTACCCCATTCACAGACACTCTTTTTCAGCATAACCTCCATGTTTTTTTCTCTTTTCCCCATCTTTTTATCTCCATTGCTTCTTGTATTCATTAACAGGTGAGCCTATGTTTTTATTGAACATGCTTGTGTAAAAAGTAACATTAAAAAACTTTCTAAAGTCATATGCAAAAGTGAGAGCATGCTAGAAATAAGCTTGCCTATGCAACCTCAACTGATTTATATCAGGCATATGCATTTTGATACAGGCTTTAATTACAGGATCACAAACTATTTCCATAGCACCCTAGCCATTTCAGTGCTCAGATTGGATGGTGCTTACTTAATGAACAGATGTTCAATATTTACTTCATTGTTCAATACATGGTCCCATTGTTCAATGGATGGCCTCATGCCATCTTTGTTGCACATTATTCAAACCTTCTCTGAAGACATTTATTAACTTCCCCATGAGTTTTCTTTTATGACGCTCATTAGTATAGTTTTGAAAGCTTTACAAATATTAATTATATCCACAATATCCATGTGAGACGATGGGTAATATGCACATCCTACAAATGAGGAACTGAAGCAGGGAGATTACAGTTAATAACACCCGTGAATTTTGAGTATCCAGTTTGAAATACCTTGGGTTTGATTTACATATCCCTTTGACCTAAGTTGCAGCTGGGAGTCTTCAGCACTTCTTCAAATTTGCTTCCACAGTCTGAGGCTGGGTACCAAGAAAATGAAGCACATTCTGGTAGCAGTAATCTATGCAAAGTTTAAGTTACTTTCCCAGTATCACATATTTAGAGCTGAGATGGGAAGAGAATTCAATTGTCCAGACTAGGATCCATATCTTCATTATGAGGCTCTCCCTTCTCTTACTGAAATCTCTTGCTTCAGCTTTACATTCCTTCCCACTTCCACAACAAATGGGTGATGAAGACAACCTTGTCTGTGATACTCACTCCAGAGAGATAATCTCCATCCTCTCATTGGGGCAAAGATCCTAGAAGTAAAAACACATGGATCTCTAACTAAAAGTTGTGCCACGATACATAGGCAAACCTTTAAAGTAGAACTTCCTACTCTTTGATGCCCTGAATTTTCAATCCTAATTGATTCCAGTTTTCCCTGTTATTGACTTTTTCCCCAGGTTATCTCAATTTCCTCTCTCTAGTTTCCTCTTTGTTTTCCTTTAGCTCTCCCCTACATCCCTGAGTCCTTATTTCTTTAGATATATTGTTTCAGTCCAGCCCTTTTCTTTCTCAAATTCAGCTTTTGTTTCTATTGCACCACGCTGTTCCTTTTCTATCTTTTTGTGATAGAAGAAGGGTTATAGCTGAAAACAGGCAATTGTTATAAAAACTATAATGCAAGACCTGTTCCCTGCTCTTGTTTTAGTATCCATATAAGCCAAAAGTCCATCTTTGTCTCTACCACTGTGAGCTAGGGCATGCTCAGTTTCTCGGTGAGGGATGGTGCCTAAAGAGTGGAAAATAATCTAGGGACATTGAGACAACTGAGGATGCTTTGGAGTTTTTAATTCATAAAACTTAAGGGTTTTTATCTGCATCTTCACTTGACGTAGCAAAGAGGCATACCTGTTCTTGCCAAACCAACCCCCTGAAA
>NW_009260286.1:2779529-2790316 GCF_000687185.1 Egretta garzetta
TTTCAAGAACTTCAGTGACATGGGCAAAAATACATTTTTTTTCCTTGCATCATTCCTAGAAATGGCAGAACTATTTTGGCTGGAGCTCTCCATAAAAGTACAGCCTGGGACAGCTACTTGGCATGGAAAACTTCAGTAAAAACAGTTACAGTTTGGCACTACTATAAGTAGACAAAATCAAGGTTTCATAATAGGAAGCATTAGGTAATTTTAATAATAGGCAGTTCTATCACCTATAAAACCTTTAAACATAACAAAATATTATGTGTGCAAACAAATATCAAGAAAAATCCTATTAAAAAGTGTCCTAGCAAAATGAAAAGGAGAAAAAACAAACATGCAAAAATATGAAATATCACATCCTGACCCTGCAAACTAAAGGCATATATACCTCTCCACCTTAACACAGCAAGTGTCTTGAGCTTTCTTCACCTCAGTCCAAACCCAGAAGAACACAAAAACGTAACTTTAATCTGCCAGGAAAAAAAAGAAAAGTAAATATTAAGTTAGAGTCCTTGAACTTCCTTGCTTCCCTGTATTAAAGCATGGCTAGTCTAGGGCCTAACCTCTGACATTCTTCTGGCTGCTTTAGTGTAGCATAACAAATCTCCAGGTAATGTATTTTTATTTTCTCTGTGCATTACAATCTGTTGAAGCTTCTTTTTTTCACCCCTCTCTCTCATTTTCCCATTCTGTCAATGTCCAAAATCTTGAAGAACATCTGATTGCCCTAGATTCCAGCCTCATGGGCCAGGACTTACTTCAAAACTTTAAAATGTCTATTAGTGACTTTTTTACAATTTTATTACAAAACACTGTCCTAGAATGAAATACAGTAGTGACATTCAAGGAATATCAGTTTGGAGTGTTTAAGATAGTTAAAAATCACTTTTATTCAATAGTTCCTACTTTTTAACAACAAAGAGGATTTTATGACTGCCTAATCCGTCTTGCATAACTTACAATAAATCTCCCACAATCATTTCTGCATTACTGACATAATTTTTTTTTTATTTGCTACAGAACATGATTCTGAATCATATTCACTCTGGATTTAAAATCTTCATGTAATGGCAAATACACCACATCTTTGGAACGGTGGATTTAGTCATGAAGAATAGACAATCCGGCACTAGCCCTACAGTGAAAGAAAACACACAAAGTCTGTTCTGTTGTACTGAGTGCAGCAAAGGATTAACTTGAATAAAACTGATCACAGGCTATGCGGATAGCTCAGAACTCATATAAACTATCAGAAAATCCCTAGGATGAAAAGAGTTATCTAAATTAAAGGGTTATATGGATATATACAATACAATATAACTTGTAAATATTGCTTCTATTGTTTACCATAATCCTAGGCAGTAAACTCACAGGACCTTGCTGGTTTAAATAAAATGCAAGAAGGGACTGACTGAAGGATACATTTTAATAGCCCTCTGTCAGAGAGAGTTAACACACTTGCACCTCTAACAACAGCATTTTTATTAAAACTTTATTATGTTGTATTAAAAGAAGTCCCCTTAGCCCTCAGGTAGTTGGTTGATGCTGAGTTTTCAAATGAAATATTTATGAAGTTCTTTGTTTAGAAGTTTAATTATATCTCTAAATGAGTTTCATATGTTTATATGCTTTACCCTCCAATATAAATGCCATATGATGCTCTATCATACTGTCCGGAATAGTCATTATGCATTTCACCGTCACAACTGTTACATAACAATAAGCAGAAAAAAAGGACAAAAGGATAACTAAGTTAAACCAGATCCTATACATACTTATTTTGTTGGTAACACAGATCGTATCTCCAGCAAAATGTGCTTCTAATCTTGTAACATAGCATAGTACTGTAATACTTTCCATATTTAAACTTTGGTCAATGTATAATACTATAAAAGATACTAAAACGTACTCTGCACTGACCTTTCTATTTCTCTGCCATGGGCGGGAGGAAGGAGAAGACTATTATGGATAAAGACCAGGGGTGCAATGAGGAATGGACCTAAGGTCTATTCCTTAAATGAAATTCAGTTCTGCTTTTATAAGGGTGTAGAGATCCACCACTCTTGTGGATCTTAATTTAGAAGATTTATTATCTTTCCAAGTAATGGATGACAGTTTTGAAATCACCTTCCTGATTTAGGAGCTAAAGGGGCATTTTCTAAAGTGAAAGCATGTTAGAGATCCACATCACTTCATGGGAAAGCAATGCTGCATTAACTCTGATGCCACTGTCTTGTACAAGGCTTTTCGGTGTTTCCTGTAGAGCAGATGTTGGACATCTGCCCCAGGCAGTCTCTGTGATTAGTCTTCAAGGGGTTTAGGCCAGCTAGATGACATGATCAGAGATCCCAGATAAAATTGTCTACACGCAAGACACTCACCCATCTACCTGTGTAGCCCTCTTCTGACCCACAGCTAGCGATTGGTATCATGAAACTGTCCCAGTTTTGTTGTAAAAAGTGACACCATTCCCCATGCCCTGGGCAGGCTGGAGGGTCATCACAGGTGGAAAATAGAGGAAAGAAAAAGATATGAGGCAAACTTGAAGGAAAAAAGGAAATTGTGGATTCATTAGGTGGGATACTTGCTTTGGTAGTTGTTGGGGGGATGGTGAAGGACGTATTTATGGTTTATATTAACCACACATCACTGTTATACAATTATAGGTATTAATACAGTATGTTAGCTCACAATGCTACTTGAATACACTCTGCAGAGTTCTCATTTGTTGTACAAGTACTACATGAAAACCCTCTGAGGGGAGTATCAGTTCACAGCTCATGAAAGCCACTGGTTTTGCAAAGCCGGCATAAAAAACCCCGCATGACTGAATAACATTCCCTGTCTTTTTAAAATAGCAAATACTGTCTTGCTAAATTTGTTCTCTTGATGACAATTTTCATTGTAATAAATGGCACCTAAAATCTGTCTTTCGCGTATAAGAAATCTACTAGAGTTATTATACTAACAGCAAACAACATCTGAGAAATTATCTCCCTTATCATTTAAGGTAGAATACAGTATTTTCCTATAAAATATTAGAATGGAGTCTATGTGAAACAGGAAAAGCTCTGGAAAGTACCTATGGGGACCATTGGTTTCAGAAATGGAGTTAAGGAGGGTCAATTCTTTTTTTCAACCTGCTGCTAGTCTATCGCAAAGTCCACCTGCAAGAATTGACAGTTTTGCAGGTTTTTATAAAATTTCTCCAGCAACATGTATGTAACCTTGAAGCCCTACACATTAATTGCATTAGCTGAAAATTAATGGAACTCTTCCCATCAAAATGCCTATTTCAGAAAGATGAACTTTCAGCAAGACATGATCAAACTTGGTAACCTTTTATGCCACACCAAAAAACCCAACTGCAATTTTTTTCAATATTTTATAGTGTAAACAACATTTTCTGCTACAGTTTTACGCCCAATTGACAAAAGTATTTCAGCAATTTCAGTAACTAGTTAGTTAAATGTATTACACATAAAAGAGATATTTTTTTCCCTATTTTGTTCTCATACAAAGGCTGGATTTTATTCTAGTCTCATTGATATAATTCTATTTATTTCACAGTCATTACTTATTAACACCAATGGGAAGATAAACAGAGCCATTAAATCCATTTCCTCTTTTTTCCTTGATGCAACCTGATGCTTTTTGGTTTACCATGGAATGGTTGCATGGTGAGAGAGACAGATTTGCTTGTGTTTTTAATAATGTGTTCTCTTCACAGAGTCAGTATTTGTCCTGCCCAGTTTGGCTGACTTCACTTTAAAAATCCTTCTTTCTGGTTAAAAAAGTTTGGAGATGGTAGAAAATACATCCATTAGGACGTTGTTACCACTGGGGACACATGACGGAGAGGAACATCCTTTTTCATCAAAGGGAATTATATTATACAATTTCTTTTGCAAAGTGAGCAAGTTCTGCCCTAAAACTAACAAAGCCCTTTACATCCACTGGAATGTCATCCAAGGATGTGATGGTTAAAACCCTTTCAGTTCTCTGTGTCAGACTTCATGACCATTTCATCTCAATTTGTTCCCGGCCAACGCTGTCCAATAGCCATTCCTTGTGTGTATTCATCCCTTTCTGATACAGCGTTAGACAGCAAGTGTGTACCCCTTGCCTCTCTTGCCTGCACCGAATAAGCTTGGTACTTCCTTCTCATCTGATAAGAATTTAATTCCCCTTATTGTGCTGGACTTTTCTGCTTTCTTGAAAATGCTTACCAGAACAGTACACGCTATTCCAGATAAGGTCTTATCAGAGAGCTGTATCAGGACAAATAGCCTATCTTTATGGAAGTGCTGGTTTGGAAGTATTTCAATTGAAATTTAATGGAAATACCATTAAGCTTTGTTTGGCTTTCTAAAAGGTGATACAAAATACTCTGAATCAGTGCAGCTGAAAAAATACAGTCCTCAGCGATGCTCACTGAGAAAAAAAAAAAAGAATTCCCTTTTGAGATGACTTGGTTAATTATTTTGCTTATTTGTGACCCAAAATGAAAAGAAAAAGCAAAAAGCACTGTCATTACTCATTATGCACACAATTTGTCACAGAATACAGTTCTGTCCCTCTGCTTATTAAGCCTCTCCCAGACATTCTTTTGTGTTCTGGGCTTCTGAAAAAGCCTTAAGTAAAGCTGATGCTACCTAACCAAATCACTGCAGTCTCTGGCAAACCTCTGAGCTCACTGCTGTTTTCTCACCAGTATATCAAAACTGATTCGGGATTTTAAATATTTCATGTGCTACATGAAACAAAAGAACTTGATTATTCATGCATCACATGGGTTACTCTCTTTCTTTATTATGAAAAAAAAATAACAATTTGTACTTCTTGCTGGATTTCATTGTGCTCAGGCAGGAGTCTACCCTGCTGACCTCTGCGGTGCAGCCTTGTTAGCGAAATAGTATACACGGCATGACTGGGTGAGCACATGTGCCACACGAAAACACAAAGGATCGCTTTGCCTTTTATTTCTTTCTCCTTCCCTGACTGATGTCTCCTTTGAGAAACTCCTGTGGGCATTTGCCGGTGCAGTTGCAGTTCTCTGCTGCCCCAATAGCGTATAGGTCTGTCAAAAAGATCCAGGTGGGTTGTGTTGGTATTAGCTCAAGAGACAAAGGCTGATTGCCCAGTGATCCTTGGAAGCCATCGGGAGGGAGTCAGGTCCAGTGGTTTGCCAGGAGTGGTGGGCAGGAACAGCCCACAGGAGTTTCTCAAAGGAGAGATCAGTTAGAGAAGGTGTCTGCAGCTGTAGAGCAGGGAGGTGCTCTGTTATTGCTCTTGTTCTTTCCTTCTTTCCTTCTTTCCTTCTTTCTTTCTTTCTTTCTTTCCTTCTTTCTTTCTTTCTCTCTCTCTTTCTCTCTCTCTTTCTCTCTTTCTTTCTCTCTTTCTCTCTTTCTCTCTTTCTCTCTTTCTTTCTTTCTCTCTTTCTCTCTTTCTCTCTTTCTCTCTCTCTTTCTCTCTCTCTTTCTTTCTTTCTTTCTCTCTTTCTCTCTTTCTCTCTTTCTCTCTTTCTTTCTTCCTTTCTTCCTTTCTTCCTGCCTTCCTGCCTTCCTTTCTTCCTTCCTTCCTTTCTTCCTTCCTTCCTTTCTTCCTTCCTTCCTTTCTTCCTTTCTTCCTTTCTTCCTTCCTTTCTTCCTTCCTTTCTTCCTTCCTTTCTTCCTTTCTTCCTTTCTTTCTTTTCTTCCTTTCTTCCTTTCTTTCTTTCCTTTCTTCCTTTCCTTCTTTCCTTCTTTCCTTCTTTCTTTCCTTCTTTCCTTCTTTCTTTCAAATAAAGTAGATTATTATTCCTTTAAGTAAATCAGGCTCACCCATGTTAGCCTTTCAGTTCAGCTCTGAGTGATACGTTGGAGCTCTACGCTGAAAATAAGGCTGTGATTTTCAAAAAGCCTAAGGACTTTGGACAGACAGAACTCAATTAAAAGGTGGGATATTTTACGTTGATATTTTTTGAGTGATCTTCACAGTCATGCAAATGAAACAGAATCGAAGTTTGCAGTGAGACCTATGCAATAGCTGAACCACATTCCCATTCCTCTGGGCTGCTGCTTCTCCCTTGTACTGCAGAGAACAAACAAAAGGGAAGGATCAGGCTGTGCTGTACCAGGCAATGTTCTTCTTTGCTCCCTTCCCTCTCCCTCCTTTTCTCCTGTGCCACTGCAAGAATGAGAGGGAACATTATCTTAACACCATGCCCAGGGCGGAACAGTCACAACCCAGTTTTTGCCCATGGTAGATAGGAAAGGTTCAGTCATGAAGTCACAGGCCAAAATCATGCCTGTGGGCATGTTCAAATAGGCTTATGGGCTCTCCTCACCACCGAGTCCCTGGCCATGCCCTACCACCTGTCCCAGGGAAGCCTGCTCAGCAGCTCAGCCCCACCAAGCCATACCGCTCCAATGCATCACACTTGGCAGAGTGCATTCCTTCAGGAAGAGCTTTGCACGAATGGGTGCTGGAACCTGAATCTGAACTAACACCAGACAGTAGAGGTGGTATGGGGTATTGGTGAATTGCTAGTAGTAGTACTAGTAAATAAAATGTAAACACAGGTAGCTTGACTTTACAGTGCCCCTGTCACTGTAAGAACTTTTCCTGGGTGTAGGCGTATGGATGGCACAACAGGCTCCCCCACAGGAGGTGACACTAACAGCCAGCAATGGCTATTCTATTTCTAGCTTCTTAGAAAAAAGGCAATGATCTTTCCTAGTTAAACATTTCCCTGCATTTTTGCAAGCCTCAGGCACCTCCCCTTCCCCCAAAGCCCTAATCTTTCTATCTGGGGGGAAAAAAAGAAACGGAGAGGAAGAATATTTTTATGATGGATTTGTACAGTTAAAAATCATAAACAGTAAAGAAATCTATGTGCTAAGGTTCCAATAGAAACAGAGACTTGGCTGACTTCTGTAATCTGAACTTTGCATTAATTGTTTTGAATTTGATTAGAATAAATTAGAGATCTCATTTGGTCCAGTATTTGCCCCTTTCCAGCCATTTTAAAAACCATATCCAAGATGATCCGGGATTGTAACCAGAGGAATGAGGAGCATGGGGAGTTGAGGGCAGAAAGATAAGCAGGGACCAAACAGAAAAACCCGTTGCCTTCTGCCTAGGATTTGCAATTGGACTGTGTGCCTGTCTTACCTTGTGAAAGCTGCACTGACGACACTCCCATCTTAATCCTGAATTCACATACTTTATGCATGTATTTTTTCGTTGGAACATAATTATTTTATGAAACTAAGAAACATCAAACAAACGTGGTAACAATTATCGGTGCTTTGTTCCTGCTTTTGTTGGAGCTTGGAGAGGCACTTGACAACCCAGACCAGGGCTACTTTGACAATGTTTGAAGAACCAGTTCAGCCATAGGTTGATGTCAACTGCACTAATCAGAACTCTCTCAGTTGATAACTGCATTCATATGTTGCACTACTCTACTCAGATACGCGTGGCAAGATCCATGGGACATACAGGCTATTTGATATTAGCTTTCTTTTCTAGACAATTTATTTTGAAACTATTAATTCAGCTGTGGTGTCACCCTAATTTTTCCTTCAAATACAGATTCAACCATTCCTGATAACACATATAGAAGCGTGACCGCCTCACTCATTTTGAAACCTTGGAGAAGAGTTCATTTTTACAGCACCGTAGCCTCGTAAGGAGACCACAGAAGCAGGAGGAATGTACCTGGAGTGCAGTTCCCCCTTCAGCTACAGAGAGCCTGAATCCTCAGCTCCCTTTTCCCAGTGCTCTGCACAGCAGGCTATGCACCACGCTTTGTTTGTGCAAGCATGCGAGCATGTACGCATAGAGAGGAAAGGGGGAAGGTGTTGAAATCTGTTCTGTGCCACAGCCAAGAATTCAAGATTCATGGGGCCAGACAGACACTCAACCAAGGCCGGTTGTGTAATCTGCTGGGCGACCCACAGTCCTGGGAAGCAGAAGCAGAGGCTGCTGATCTGAATTCCCCATCTTGTATTTTAAGTGGAGCTGTGGCTGCTATGCTCCATATTGGATTTAACATTGCCTATGCATTAGGCAGTTGTTTTCTTGTGTAAAAGCTATACGGCCTGCTGGGGACATGGTTTCAAAACATTGAGCTGCAGCAAAAGGTGTCTTAAAGCGCATGCTGCAGCAGAACTGGAGACGCTTAAAACTTTTACCAGAATATTTAGGACGCTTTAACAATACCAGTTATTATTCTTGGACTTAGATGTTTCACATCAGTTGTGTTCCAGGCAACTTCGTGTTATTCTGGATCTCATCTTAGACATCCACAACTAAACAGACCTTTAGCTCTTGCTCTTAACTCCTGCAGTACTGCAGTGCTTTAGGTTTTCTACTGAGTTGAGCAGAGAGATGTCTGAGCTGAGTCCACTAGTTTGATTACTGGGCCACTTAGGATGTATGTGTTCCTGTTCAGGACACTGATAGAAAAATGGGGTATGTTGAAATGTTTCACTTGTCTTTTAATCATCTAGAATATTTTTTCAAGTGCTATACATAGCTTGAAAAGCAATTTTATGCTTAAAACTGCTGCTTTTTTAATGCAGAAGTGAAACAGAGAACCTGCAAAGAGTTTCCTTTCCAAAAAAACGGTGTGTTGTCAGAAAATTGCTATTCAGTTGCATTAGGATCTTAGTCCTGATGGAGTTTTATCACTTGAAGACTCATCTCATGGGAAGCAAAAGACCCATGTTAGCAGGGGGAATGGAGTATGCTTAAGAGAAAGAGGAAATAACATGTCTGTTGGTCTGGCAAGTTGCCACCTTCGCCCCTCCAATACTGTTGTGATAATGGCAGAAGAAACCGGGTTTCTCCCAGGTTTCTTACTCAGCCATGTCCCTTTCCCCTCTGCGTGGTCCTGGAGCCTGCAGGAAAAGTCCATGGTCCCAGGCATTTCACAGAACACGTGCAGTTTAGTTTCTATAAAATTAGCTAGAGTTACTATTTCATATTGTAAAATACATTGCTTTTTATAACACCATGCCTATGGCATGGCATGCTCCTAACTACACTCTTTGTCCTGGCCCAAGGCTTATGTATCAGCAAAGCCACATTTTGAGCTACAATTTGTAAGCCTTATTCTGATGTATCTCACTTGGAATATTGTTTGCAAGACAAAGCTCAACAACCCCAGTGCTCTACTTCTCTGTATTAAGTTACTCGTCCCATAGCTACACAATGAAGAAACTTGGTATCAGTCAATTTAAAAAAGATTGCTCTACAATTGTAACAGACCACAAAAAGATTTCTGAACGCTGTTTATAGCAACAAACAGGAGTTTTGTTGCCACCCAATGTTTTCCATGAAGTCTACAAAACACATAACGCTAGTGAGAATGCTAGAGTGCTGAGATCACTGTTTGTCATGATGACCAAAATTCTTTCACAGTTGCCCTGTGCTCCCCATTCCCCTATAGCTATCTGTTGCCTCTTGTCTTATAATCAGACTGTAAATTCCTCTGGGTATCTTTTTCTTTGTTTTTGCAGTGCTTAGCACAACAGGATCCCAAGGATCTTGAACATTTCAGTAATACTGCAACCAATAACAAAATCTTTGGTGTTCAGTCCAGTATGTTTTAGGTGCAAATCTGTAAAGATCTAAATCTGTAGAGAAAGAAAAAAAGAATTATCTTTACAGTCATCTTTTACATCTCCTTTCAATATTGTTCACCCAGTTTGTGTGCCTAGGGTTGGGTTGACTGTGTGGTCAGTCCAGCACTAGAGTTTTCTCCAGCTGAGCTGTTTGCCTGCTGTATGAAGATGAGCTCAATGGGCATTATTATCAGGAATAACACAGGCTACGACATCCCCTGCCTCTCCAGTTATGTTTGTACATAGGTTTTTTTTTATTTACTTAATCAAGAATATCCACTCATAATAGATCAACTCAAAGTAATTCCTAAAGATCCTCTTCAGCACCAGAAGTGTGATTATACCACCTGACCAACAAGAAAGCATCCACTAATGAGAAGCAGCTTTCCATATGGAGTAGCCACAAGAGAAGTTAAATGTCCCCCTCTCCTCTACTACAACTTCTGAGACATCAAATGGACAATGCTTGAGAACAGAGAATCTAGGAAAGACCTAGGTTACACCCAAAGAGGAGGAAAAGGCATAGATAGCATTTGTGCAATCACAGAATCACAGAATGGCAAGGGTTGGAAGGGGCCTCCGGAGATCAGCTAGTCCAACCCTCCTGCTAAAGCAGGTTTACCTAGAGCACTCCCACTCTCCCACTGCTCATATTAGCAGACAAAAATATTGTTGGAAAATGCATTTGGAGTGGCTGCCGTGAAGGAAAAGGAGAAGAAAGCAGGGCTGATGTAATATTTTGGCAACTGGATTAAGAGGTAGGAATGGGTTTTGAAGCCACAATAGAGAAAGTAATGACAATAATCAGAAGAGCATTAAAAAAAAATAAGAAAAATAACATCCATCGTGTAAATATAGGCATCGGTGAGCAGGTGCTATTGCAGGTGCTGACGGGTGGGAAGGAAAGCAAGTGGTTACGCTTTGGCTCATTCTGCTGTAAGGATGAAATGTTTTGCTATGTATGTAAAAAAACCCAAAGTGGGTCAAAGAGAGGGACATGGCCAAGGAAGAAGCCTCTGCGGTGTTACCCAGAGAGCTAGGAGGCAGAACAAGGGAAGGAAGGGGAAGGGAAAAGGGAGAAGAGGGAAAGGGAAGGGAAGGGAAGGGAAGGGAAGGGAAGGGAAGGGAAGGGAGGGGAAGGGGAAAAAGGAAAGGCAGAAAGCAGAGTGA
>NW_009260286.1:2790524-2793604 GCF_000687185.1 Egretta garzetta
GGAAGGGAAGGGAAGGGAAGGGAAGGGAAGGGAAGGGAAGGGAAGGGAGGGGAAGGGAAGGGAAGGGAAGGGAGGGGAAGGGGAAAAAGGAAAGGCAGAAAGCAGAGAGAAAGAGAGAGAATCCATCAGCACACCGATCAGTAACATCAGTGGCCTTAGAAACTCACTTTTAAAAATCTCTCCTGTAGATGGAAAGAACTGAAGAAAAAACTCAAAAAGCTTCTCATTTTAGGTTTGCTTCCCTATTCTTAAGTCAGATTTTTTTCTATATTTTTTCCATATGTCCAAAGTGAGTTTCTTAAATTACTCTGTTTAGAAATAAACACATGGAAACAATAAACATCTAGAACATTAGCTTGCATATTTCTGTAATGTATGCATATTTCTCTCCAATTTTCCACATGAAATGAGACTAATTCACTTACATTTTTTGGGATCCACCCTCTGACAAAGTTTCCATGATTTCAGGGTTAGCTCAGTAGTTGATTAATACCTTTGAGAGGTAATACATAGAGTTGTGGACTTACAAATTTTAAGTCAGCTGCTCAGCTTGTGCGTAGCAGAATATTTACACTGAATTCAAGTGACCTCTGTCAATTTACACAGATGAGAAATTGCCTGTTATTGTTATCATGAAAAAATAAGGCGAATATTATGCATACAGAAGTCACTCCTAAAAGAAATACAATCAAGGTTTCTTCAAAGGTTTTTCTACTTTGGGTTATTTTGTGTCACATTTTTTATATATTCTTTGATATTTCAGTGTGCTCATTTATATTCCACAGTTATTTGCAAATGTGAAATTAACTCACCTCTGCTCATGTTCAGAGTCTTCGTCTGGATAAATACTGAAAGCAGAATTTTGTTCTATATGAGCATTCCCTCACTATTTTTTTCTTGCGTTCTTGAAGCAAAGAACTTGTCCTCAGACCATCTAACCCTGCTGTCTCCAGCAGTGGCAACAGGAGACGCACATGACAGCACATGATCGTGGCTACTTTTTGTAGTACATGCCCTTCAAAAACTCGCATACCCCATAGCCATCATATGAGGGATGCCAGACAATACACACTTGTCTGGTCCTTCTGACATCTGTTAACGGACTGTTGTCCATTAATTTGACTAATCCTGTTTTGAACCTGCTGACACTGCCTCCGCAGCATCCTGGGGCAGCACATTTCTGAATTTCCTTACCTCATTTATAAAGAGGCATCAAAACTTTTTCTGGCCTGTTTTCCCTTTTTTTCATTATTATGTCCTTTGACAGTTCAGATTCTGTATGGGCGACTCATGCCAAATTCTCACTGACTACTGTTATGAATTGTCCAACCCAATTCAACCAAGAGAGACTAACGCCTATTTTGCTTTTAATTTTGTAGTGACAACAAATTCCCTGAATTCGGAAGGAGAGCCTGGCCCAGTTTGCAGGAAGAGGTAAAAGGGTAAGACGCAAGCACAGCAGCATGCACTCCAGGTACCATGAACTAAGAGAGCAGGTCATGGGCAGCTGAGGATATCTCTCGATATATTAAATTATTCTCAAGGACTAGTTTAACGTATGGTTGGGGTCAAGCAAAGACAGAAAAACCTCCTGAATTTGAGAGTCCTTCCCCTGTTGCTTATATTTCCATAGAGTCCTTGTTATTACCACTAAAGATTTTATGCTGTTCTAACCCACTGGTCCCCAACCATTACCAGCTGGTTAGAACATAACACTGATTAGAAACGACTGGTGCGTGCATCCTCTTTTGGACTTTCTGTCTGATCGATTTCAAATGTCTTAATGTCCTGTAAGCATGAACAATACCAAAAGACAAAGAACCCGTCATCTTCCAAAGCATGGTGTTAAGATTTTGCCTGTTGAATAGCACAGGCCAAATACCTTATAGCAGGCACTATGGAGCACCAGAGCTTGTTTACCAAGCCCTGTAGTTTATCAGCTGACAGCTAGAGTTTATCTGTTAGAAAGACTTCCATTATTTATTTATTTCACATGATGTCAAGCCCATTACAGTCCTCACTGCACCACACTCACTGTGAATTGCATCACTATGAGAATCAAGCTGCATACTTCTGCTTTTCTCCTGGTCTTCAAATTCTGTGCTATTGTATTCGTTCATCCCTTTTCTTTGTTACACTGAAGAATGCTTAAATATTTTGTTCTCTGTACACACAGATGTGTTTTAATAGATCTGTTAGTTTGGTTTATATATCAGTGAACTCCTTTATGCTTTATTTTCCAATTAGTGAACCATTCTTTTGCTTCTTCTTAAATCTTTTAGTTTTATAAAATATGGGCCTGGATGCCAGAAAAGGCTGTATTAAGTGCAGAAGTTATACGAGAATACTGTCCTCACTTCTGCCCACTATTTGCCAGTCTCTGTGTCACCTAGGGGTGTGCAGCTCTGGGCTTCAGCTGTCCCTGGGATAGCTTACTGCTTGTTGCTACGTATTCATCATTATGTACACACTACTTTAGCAGTGATTTTTCATGTAGGAGATTCCCATTGATGTTTATTTTTAGGCATCCAGTTTATTTTCTTATGCTCTGCTTAAACCAGAATTTTCTTCATATGATACCTTCTTTTTCTGTGATCAACTGCCAGTGGTCCTCCCGTAGAATCTTATCTCTCTACTCCACCATACCCTTAAAGGTTGTTTCATGTAAAGGCTATAAAAATGTCAACATGGATTAGCCGCATTCATATTTTTAATTATCCAATCATTTGTGAAGGACACACTTTCAACTGAATGGCTCTGCAATTGCTTCACTCCCTTCACTCATTGCTTTTATTAAAACCGACACGCTATACAGCCTCTTTGACAGCCACACAGGAATCACACAAGCAGAAGACAAGGAGCTGACAGAGTTTCACCCAGGTGTTTTGACATCACCCCATCACAGGCACCTCTCTGGAATAGAGAGTTGTGACTTTCAGGCCTACCGCAGGGTAATCAAGTCTGTCAGATGGCGCTTTTTCCTGCTGCTGCCTGTACTCTCATAAATGGCAAAGGGATTTGCTCTATTTGAGATTTACTAAGTGAGTTTTAATTTGGGCAGATAATAATTTTCTTGACCT
>NW_009260286.1:2793984-2794936 GCF_000687185.1 Egretta garzetta
CCTACGAGACTGATCCCACTATACTTTTATGAGTTTTATAACTCGTATAACTTTTATTTTATTAGATATCATTGTTGATGTCTCAGAATTTAGTATTTCAAAAGTTGCCAAGTCTCAAAGTCAAAAAGGAACACTTGAAACTTATAATAGGCAAGCTCTTGTTTGATAACTTACCTACCTACACATAAGTATAAGCTTAAGGCAGATAATTCAAAGTAGAAAAAATTACTCATTTTCAAAAGTATTCACTGGAACAAATTACACAGCAATATGGTATGTTTTTGTCCTCTTTGTATCTTCAGATCAAGACTCTTCCTGCAACTACAGTTTAACCAACCACAAGGTATCACACACAAGGAGTAATTGTTCAAAATTTACCATATATATACTGCATAATAAAATTTTATTGAATAATATAACATTACTCTGGCCATGAACCCCACAAACTTTATAGGATGTGCTTATTGCAGTCTATGATAATAACAACTCATTTATTTTGAAATTCATGTGTCATTCTGATGTAGTAAATTGTATTTTAGAAAGGCAAGCCCAGTAAATCTTGATCTTCAAGGGTTTTTTTGGGAAAAAAATTCTGGACAAAAAAGTTGAGCTTCTTGACACAGTCTAATGATGTTCTGACAAGGTGTTAAGGTAAAAAAAAGAAAATTCCATCTGGACAGAGGTGTATGAAGCATTCTCAGGAGAAAACTTACTTCTATGACAGTAAAAGAATTAATCAGTTCCACATATTGACCCTTGTATAAAAATAAAAATTTCCCTTTTTTTCCCAAAACTTTCTAAAATTCATTAAATATAGGGGTTTTTTTGCCCAGTCAGATTTATCTATCTGTCCATTTTTCATCCAGTATGTTTCTCTACTCAGATTGCTTAGCTGCTCGACTGTTCCTCAGAGAAGCAGGAAAGGGAGCTCTCCGCTTTTCCTATGGCCCCC
>NW_009260286.1:2794948-2818282 GCF_000687185.1 Egretta garzetta
GTAGTGGGTTGATGGATAGGACGTAGATGGATGGTAAAGGTAGGTCCTCTTTACTGGATGGTCAGATGGAAATCAGGACTTCCTCTTACTCTTGCAGCATTCATGTTTCTCCTGTTTCCAGGAATAGTCCTGTTTGCACTCAAGAGGTGTGGTGACACGGAAATAGCAAACCCCTCCTGACATATCAGTGAAGGAGCGTGTTCCCAACTCTCATCATGTTTTAAGCTCTGCAGACCCTAGGCTGCAGTGAGGTAAGAGACTCATTGCAATTAATCCTCCTAGGAGCTTTGGTTTCTTTTGTGAGATGCAGCATTTATTTTGTGGATGTCAAGAAGCTGGAGGAGATGGTTTGTTAACAGAGACTCTCAGATGTGCAAGTTGAATCTCAGCTGAGGAGTGAAGGCTGGAGGCAATAAAGGCTGCATTCTTATGCACATCTCAAGGGAACTACAAACAATACTTGCAAAGGTCTGATAAATGAGCAGAAGATCCAGGGCACAGACAATGAATGATTTTTTACCACCTTCCTCCAAATGTAAGTACATTCTGTTCCACAATTACAGACTTGAAACCGAGCCAAACCAGTGGCTGTGAAGGTACATGCAATAAGACTTGGTCAACTCATGCTGTGTGAAAGGTGTATGTGATATGCCATTATCTTCCCCTGTCAATTCTAGCTGGAGGTGTCCTTAATTGTTAGCACATCACTTTTTGTTTTGTTTCTCATTTGACTACTTTTATTGGGAAAATATTCAGATATTTCCCCTAAAATGGAAGCTAGAAATCAACCTGAGATATGACGAGGTCAGTCTCTGTTAGCAGGTGATCCCTCACAGCCCTTTCACGTACTCAAAGCAAGCACTGAAGTTGGAGTGGAATACTTCAGTCCCACAGGTTCAATGCAAAACAGATTCTACTCTACAGTTTGTATTTTTGCTGGTAACACACATTAGGATACTTGATATCTTAATGAGTTGCCATATTCAAAGTACAGAATTGGGAAAAATAAATTTCAGATGGAAGTTAAGCCCCCTGTAAGCATCCCAAAGCACAACAGCTATTCAGACTGTATGCTTTCCCTTTCAGAGAGGCACACACACAAACGGATCATTTAGGGCCTCCTCCCAGACAGTATGTACCTCAGGAACTTCAGTCGTGCCTCTCTGCGGAAAGCATCTTAATGGCCCCATTTACAGCAGTAATGAAAATGAACCACAACTTATTCTCTGCCCAACTGTCGTGGTAGAGCTTTTATCCCTGCAACTGAACCGTCTTACTCCCCAAACCAGGTGGTACCTCTGAACTGTTTTCAGGGAACCACCTCTGGTATTGCCACCCTTTGGTTTCTGTTCAAGCATCACCTGGAAGACAGCTTTTTGGCACAAGTGAAAAGCACTCCTGAGACTGTGTGCTGACAAACAATATGGATGCTCATGTGGCAATGCCTGGGTCCATGCCAGCCCCGGTTATTTTACGAGTAGAGATGGAGCCAATGCATCTTGCTCTAATTAATTAATGTCAAAGGGTTCAGCAGCCATAAGAGCCCAGCTTGGGATACCTTCAGTGATGCTTTTGGGTGCCTTATCCTCTAAGCCTTCAAATGGAAGTATTGCAATGAACGGGTAAGCAATGTCTAGGAGGATGCTCGTTTATCAGGATGAATGGCCAGGGCAGCTGTGCTTCCAGCAGTTTTTGTTGTCGTAAGTAAACCCAGTGGAGCTGTATTGGTCAAACTGACAGACCATCCATCCAGTCTGCTGTAGAGAAAAGAGACTCAGATGTCTTTTGTCTCTGGTAGTAATTCTTCCATAGTAACACAATGCAGTTGAATGGGTGCCTTCCAAACACAGTCTACACTATTCTCACAAGCCTGGAGAGCTTTTATTTATCTGTGCACAATGTTTGTTTTTTAATTGGACGTTATGGAAACTCTGACAGCAATGTAAAAGATGATTAGCAATAAACCAAAATATAAACCAATGGCTTCTAAATTTAATAATAGGCTAAATGTCTACATTCAGACATGGTTAATCAAAACCAGTTTGTAAACTTCATTTTATTCAGGTCAGCCAGTCAACAGTACATGTAATGCATACTATAAAACTGATTTAGGGGTTTTGGACACCCAAGCATCTACATAAACCAAGCAAGGATTAACTAGGTCTGTCTACTCATAAATTACAGCACATTGTTTTTAAGTGAACAGGATAAAAAGCAACATGCCGTGAACCATCTACATCATGCTTTTTTCTCCTTTGACTAATTTCCCAGTTACTCTCTCAAATTATCACTCCAGTTCCTTCTTTGTTCATCCCTGTATTGTTTCCATATAACTGTCCAAATCCTCCTGCAAGGCAACTAATCAAAAAAGGCTGAAGCACAAGAACATTGACCACTTGATAGTTTGCCCAGCTTATTAAAAATATGAGTTTGACATCCTGCAGCATGTTTTAACAATTGGTTCGCAAATTACAGCACGGCTAAATACAATTAAATTCATTCCATTGTACACAATAACTATTTAACATATGCTGTGAATCTTGTACACAGATCAGGACTCTGCAGTGTTTTTCTACAGCTGTTAGTCAAGTCTTCTTGCCTTGCGCTACAGTCCCATCAGATCTCATAACATAAACAGGCTTGGGCTGGGTCATAGCTTGGTTGGGATTTTAACAAAACAAAACAAAAAAATCCCTCAAAAACCCATTCAGATGTTTTTTGGAAGCAGTGATGCCCTTCCATAAGCAAAGTTCTTCACTTCTCTGCACCCACTGAAAATCAGTACTGGTTCAGTCACCACTGTGCTTGTAGAGGTGAACCATCCCTAGCCACTGATCCAGTGCCTTGACTCCTTATCTCAAATCCCTGAACAGATGCAGAGCTGTAAGCACTTACCGCTTATTCCAACTGCAGATTTTGCATAACTTTACAGTTCCTTTCCTCCCCTTTCAGAGGTTCAACCTGCAGAGCACATATTTTATCCAGTACAATATATGTGATAATATATTGGCTCACATGAACTAACATGATATAGTATCTGTCCCACAGATATTACATGCCACTCCATACACTCCAGATCTGAGAAGCACGTGATATACAACTCCCAGGGGATATGAAACACATGTGGGTCTGATTCGCCACTTTGTTATTCCAACTGCACACCGTTGCAATTCTGACAAAGTTACACCAGTGTAAAACCGTTGTACTGAAGTGGAGGATTAAACCCATATGTCTTTCTATATGAGCCAAATTTATGGGACAAAGTTATTCAAATAAATTCAGTAAACATTCAGACTTCTTCAGAGTCCTATACTTGTTTAGTCCTCAGACAGTGCTTTCCTGCTGTCTTTAAGCTTTCCTTAAAGACAGCAACTGTTATTTGTTAAAAGGATGTCAGTAACAATCTGAGTTATTAAAAAAAAAAGGAAAAAGATTGAGAAGATTTGTGACCTACAAAACATTTAAAACAAGAAGGCATTTCCTCAAACTCACTCAGCCATGATTAAACCCCCTTTTGCCTGCTTATGTGCATACCTCTTTGTACAATTAAAAGCATGACCCATCACCATTTGCAAATTCTTACTATTTCACTGTGCAACTTTGCAAGTGTTTTTTCTGGCCTCTTTCCAGACTGTGCACCTGCGTATTAGTTTAGCAACATTTTACTGCAACTGAAAATTAACTAATTGTTTGATTTGGATTTGTATAAAATTCTGAAAACTTACAAGCTATGTATGTTTAGATACGAAGTCAGATACATTTCTCTACCGACAGATAAAAAGACATTTATAAAACAAGTATCAGACGGATTCGCAAAAAGTGTCATTAAGAAACAGGGATATGTGCTGGTGCTCTGAGGCTACATGATTAATTTAGTTCAATTGACAAACCAAAAAATCAGATTAACTCCATATATATTTCTTCAGAACATTTCACTGTATTCAAACAAGTTGAAATTTCCTTCTGGTTGAAGAAAAATTATTCAATGGGCCTAAAGAATCAGGCTTCATTTCCTTTCACAATTTTGATTGCTGCTTTTAATGCTACACAAAAATACTAAGGTAATTCAATAGTGATAAAAATAATCAATAATAATAGAAGTAGTAGTAATACTAGTAGTGATACTACTACTACTTCTACTACTACTACTTCTACTACTTTCTTTGGAAGACACGATAAAAAGAGTGGTAACTTCTTCTGCTTTAAAGTTATTTCTACTATTCACCAAAAATACACTTTCAAGAAGTTTCAGTCACTTAAATTCTACATTTACAGAAAAAAAAAGCTTTTTCTGAAAAAAAAACCCAAACCACCAAACAAAAACCATCCAGTCCCAGTCCCACTATGTTCAATCAATCCACTGCTACTGAACTCAATTTGATTGCTTAATGTGTAATTTTCAGTCATATTTGTGGTGACTGCAGGATCAGGTTTTTATATCATCTTCTGGGAACTTTTACTATTAAAATCATGCAGCGATATTGTTCCAGTGTCAACCAAAATAATTCTAAAATAATATGATGAAAAAAATCCTTATGCATTTTAATTTCAAGCAATTATAGCTCAATTCTGACTATATTTTATGAATTCTTTTTGTCCTGGAAGTATCTTTGATAAAGGCATTAGTTTAATTGTTAGGTCTTTAAAAACTATTCTATACCTCCCTACTTACACCTGCAACGTGATTAGATATGGAAATCAATAAATAAACTTTGTGACCAGTTTTGTATTTAGTTATTATAAAATTACATATTAATATTATTACCATATTACCATATTAATAAAATTACCATATTACTAACATGGTAACCAAGAAACAGTAGTGACTTCAATTATTGAGGACCATAAATAATATCTCATAGAAATATTATTTGTGAAGTAAGCACGTTAGAACTAGAAGGGCATTTCTAAATACCAAAATTTCTATGATACAAATACATTTCTCTTTTTAAAGAATTATGTCCAGATGCTTGTTTAGGGTGTGATTCTTCTCACCTCATTCTAATACCAATGTATGTTAGGGAGCTGACTCAGTCACTTAAATTTAGGTGTCGTATACTTAGGTGAAGGTGCTGAACACCTGGGTACAGTAGGGGACCTAGCAGCAGTAGGGGACCTAGCAGCATGGAGCTGGCAGCTCTGATGTACCATGTACACTCTACTGGAGCAACAGCTGGAGGTCAGTCAGAAAACAATTATATTCCCATTATAATCTGAATTTCCAGTTTAAGCAGTACAGTGGGTGGCAGTGAAACAGCAATGCAACTCACCTGGAGCACTCTGGGTAGGATTCAGTTACTTAAACAGAGGCATCTGCTGCCTTTGAGGAGCGTGAGGGCCCTCTGAGAGTAGCATCCATTCACCCTTTCCTAACAGAGATGTGTAAAATAGGACAGAGGAAGTAACCATTCCTCTTCATTGAAAATAGACTTTCATAAAGCTGAATTAGATGGTGACCCCTGGGATTCCATTAATTTGCCTACATATAGGTGTCTAGTGTCATTGGAGATTCCCTATTGTGTTTGAGATGACCACATGGAAATGGACATTCTGCAGCCTTCTTCAGGCCTTCTGTAGCAGCAGCTAGAAGCTAGAACTGAATCAAGGTCTTACAGTGGGATCCAGGCATCAGAAGCCATTATTAGATGCCGGTTTAGATATCTGAAACCTCTGCATGGGGCTGACAGGTATTAAACAGAACCTATAGAAAGGCCACAGCTTTCACCAGTTGAAAGCCAGGAGGGATCTCACATATGATGTCTCATGAATCCCATCCATACAGTCTAACACCATTGTTCCATTCCTACTTGGGATTTGATCTGACATCCATTAGCTGGTAGAAACACTTGGACTGTTGGTAGGAGCTCTGCTGTATGGGAATTAACGTAATTGACCAGCGATTCCATTGCACCTCCTCCCTAGCTTCCTCTATGCTTTCTCTGGGGTCATTCCTGTTTCTAGCACAGTTTTCCCACAGCTCTCTGGAGGATGACTGGTCGCTTCACATGTGCTGCTCTTTCCCAGAACATCAGTCTCACTGGATGATATTTTGCAGCATTGTATTCTCATGGACAAGATCTTGCAACTAATACTGCTAGAAATAATACATTAATTTTGTGTAGTTTCACCTCTAAATCTTATAAACAGTATCCAGGATTTGGGTTGGTTTTTTTCCCTACAAAAACTACATTTCTGAGGCTTCAACATTTTTATATAAGACAATTAAGCATCATTCCAACCCTAAAATGTTACAGAAATGGGTAAAGATGGCAAATCTTTGGGCTAAGCCCATCTAGGAAACAGAAGGAAATATTATGACTCTTTTCTTATATCTCTGAAGATGAATCTAACATCTGAATCATAATCATTTCTACTTAAAGGAGAATTGCATTACAAGTACTTTTAATAATACTGCATACAGCATGAGACATCACAAAATACAAAAGGTCTTCGTGATGCTTTGGAAAAGCAACCAGAATTTAAATGAGATAAAAACCAGACATCTTTTAATCCTTCTTCAAGTTTTGTCTCTTCTTTTCTTCTTGTTCACAGCATGACTCAGAGGGGCAGATCCTCACCTGACATAAAACAGCCAGTCCAGCTTTATCAAAGTCAAAGAAGCTACAGTCACACCAAAGGAAAATCTGGCATGGTGCATCTAAACTGCAGATATAACTAATTGTGAATGTTGTAGATGTTTCCTTCATATGCACAGTTATGTCTTTACCTGAATAACTTTCTGCTTTTTATTATTAGGCCTAAACAGGACATCAAAGGTTATTTTTTTAAAATCTGTATGGAAAAATGTCTCTCGTTTCCATACGACTCTCTAAACTTCTCCTTCTTACTTTAATTTGCTTCTGAGGACTTCAAAACATCTTATTGTCCGCAATAGAAGAAACATCTGTTGAAGTCATACATAGTTTATTGGCTGGAATCAGTGATAAAAGACAGCATAGAGACTCATCAAAACATTTCAATGCTATCAACGTAAAACAAAATATTACAAAAAGCAAACTTTTTAAATTTTTTTAAATAAGAGAAACATGGGGAAAATTTTGCAAGCCAAATAGACAAGAAAAACGGTTACTTTAATTCATCAAGCCTCACATGACTGGATCCTGTATCCCAGCCAGCTAAGGCCTAACCACGCTACAAAAAATGTTTTTTAATTAGCTAAGAAAGAGAAACAATTTATGAACAATGGTGCTTCTCTCCATGGGATTTCCTGTTTAGAGGAAACGCTTTCCACACTAGAACTGATTTTTGTTCTTTCTACCTACTGATGTGTTTTACCACTTGGCTAGGGCAGCCTGATATTAATTGCTACTTTTTTTTTTGGGCATAAAACACCAAGGACCCAACATCGCACTTCAGATCTAAGCCAGCCTCCTAAGAAGTGAGGTGGGAAGTATATGCAGTGAATATAGCACTGGCATATTTTTTCAATGTTATTAGCCTTCTCCAATTCAGCACCTCACTGCATTAGACACAGAGAATTTGAGAAAGAAGACCACCTGGCAAGCTTACTGAAACCTGACTGTCTTACTGGAATGACAATACACAGGCAAATAATTTGCATAAAGCCTCTGGTAATGAGGAAGAAGAGCTGCAAGGTGATACGACTGAAACTTCATTTCAGAAGTTACACTTCTCATATGGCAGCAAGGACGACTGCATCATCAGAAGGGAGTGACACTTAGCAAGTGTGGTCCCCTTCAGATATTTGGCAATTTGATACACTTGTCTATTCAATTTCCATCTACTTGCAGATCTTCAAGAGGTTCTAGTTCTAGTGCTTTTGCTCAATAATTCTTTACTCTTTCGTATTTTGATATTCCATTTCCTTTTTAATGGTACCCTACCTAATTTTGTTTCCTGTGTTAAGGTTTTTTTCTCCATTGCACCCTAGAAAATTAAAATCTGTCCATTTTCTCATTATCTAGTTTTGCCTTTTCCCTTTGCAGATTCTACTTTCCACCATCTTCCTTACCCTTATGCACAATTCTATGCAATTCACTTTTTCTCCCTCCTGATTCCTGCTTTTCTTCCTTTCCTACTAGCACTATCTATTCCCTTTTCTTTTCCCTCATGTTCATTTTTGTCTAGTTTCTTTTCTTTTCCATTTCCTTTTTTGTCTAATTTTTTTTTTTTTTTTGAGGCTCTCGGTTGTACCTCATTCTCCACTGTACACACACATTAGCACTGGAGCGTGGAATAAGGCAACAAATGAAATAAACCCTACTGGTCAAAGCCCTGCGGATCTGGTTGTCTCTTACACATTTCTTTTCTGCATTTCTCTCCATCGTGATGACCGTTTTATTCCTCAATGTCCTTCACACTTTTCTAATAGCATCAGTTGTTTTTCCTTGAGGTAAGCACTGTTTATTCAACAAAAAGTGTTTTGCTTCTGCATATACAATTGTAAAAAAGACGCAACTATTAACTATGGATGAAGAAATAGGTTTTGCCTTTTTGTGCCAGATTTCTTAATTCCAAGGTTCAGAGGTTTATGAGTTGTTTCTTGTAGTTCCAGATCTGCGGTCAGGATGCCCTAGCATTCAGTTGGAAGGATCTATGGCTTCTTTAAATATTTTTTTGTATTTTGTTATTTCAGACAACTCTGTAACATTCATTTCAAGCGTAGATATTTTAATAAATCCATAGTAGCCATGAGGATCTTTATAACCTTTTTCCTAAAGCAGGTAAGCATTTTCTCTCCTTCAAGGAAGCTGCAGAATATCAAAAGGATATTAAATATATTAGGATAAGTCAACGTCAATGATTCAGAGCAGAATCTTTACAAAATATAGGTTAACAAGATAAGATATGTTACAGATATCTGCAAAGTAAAAAGCAGAATCTGTAGTAAAGAGACATTGCTACTTGCTCCTAGTCAGAAAACTTTGTTTCTGCACTTGGCTGCTTCAAGAGATGCTAGAAACAGCACAGAGCTCCTCTGTTTCTATACCTGAGTTTCTAATCTCTTCCCATAGTTGTAGAAGAGAAAAAAAAAGTCTTAGGATACTGCTGATTTAGAATCATAGGATCATAGAATGTTTTGGGTTGGAAGGGACCCCTAGAGGTCATCTAGTCCAACCCCCCTGCAAGGAGCAGGGACACCGCTAACCAGATCAGGTTGCTCACAGCCCCGTCCAACCTGGTCTTGAATGTTTCCAGGGATGGGGCCTCCACTACCTCTCTGGGCAACCTGTTCCAGTGTTTCACCACCCTCGTTGTAAAGAATTTCTTCCTTATAGCCAGTCTAAACCTACCTTGTTTTAGTTTAAACCCATTACCCCTTGTCCTGTCACAGGACATTTCAACATAACATGATTATGTTCCTCCACAAAGATGCACACTTTAATGCATCCTGGGTTTTAAGATGCTGATAGATACTTCCAGATTATGTGATGAGCAGAAGCTAAGAGATACTATCAAGATTCATGGAGTCGGAGAATGTAGCTATATTGTAACTTTACAATTAGATTTTTAAAGTCACACTATTGTTTTTTCTTTTAAAAAAAAAAAGTAGTAAAACTTGGCATAATAAGCAGCATATTGTAACATCTTCCTGAATTTCAGTAGATGAACTACCTAGAGCAGTACTAACTAAACTGAGCAGCCACACAATCTTGTTTCTATAACTTTAGTCTTGTATATTGTAAGTTCCTGAGAATACAGACCTCCTACATTTACGGCCGCTGGTCATTACCATTTAACGGTTTTTCTATAGCCTGTGTAAAATGGAAAAGTAGTCCTAGTCACCTCCTTAGGACTGCAAGCCATAGCAATTCCTTTTGTGCTAAATACTCTTTCCATAGGAACTAAAGGTGTGATTTGTCTCACCTAGCTCTATGGCTTGATAGCAAGTTGCCAATACAAAGCAGTCCCATGCCATTTCATATGTCTGATGGTATCTTGTCTGGCTTCCAGATGGCTCTACTGTAGATTGCATGCTGCTCCAGGTGGAGATCTCAGGTACTGTAGGCCACAGGCATCAGGCACCTATACTTAGGCAACTCAACAGTTACCTACATCTTCATTAAGTACCAGGGAATGTTAGGTACCCAGCTCACATGCAGATGCATAAATATTGACATATATTTAAGTTCAGGCTCTGAATTTGAAATATGGTTCTGAATTTAAAGTTGAATTCTAACCCCCAAATTATGGAGGATTAATCCTACCCTTCATACTATTCCCCAGCATTTACATCAAACAGAAAAGACGCTGGTTTGTAACGCTAGAACTTTAGCTATTGCTATGTCAGGTAATAGTTTGCAAGCTCTTAGGGTTCAAGTGTTGCCTAAACTTACACATGTGAGATGGCCTGGAGTACCTGAAACACCTACATGGCACTGGCAGATGTGGCTTAGGAGCAAGAGGAGATCTGTGCCTTTCTGAGGTGTCAGTTCGAGGCCACATGGGCATCTCAAGTAGCATGCAGAGCAACTGAACTGCACCACAAGCACGGTCAGCTCACTGCTGGGAGTGGCTCTTCAAGGTCAGAGATGAGGCACAGTAATAAGGTGATGCCTATTGAACTTTATAATGCATTTACTGAATAAAAAGATGACTGGAACATTTCTGTTCATCCTTCAGCGCACTGGCCTCTGTCAGATTTACGGTCCCTGAGAAAACAGAGAGGAAAAAGCAAAGCATAGTTGCAAGACATCTCAAAATGAAATATAAAAAGTAGGCTACAATAGGAAGGAATATCTACATCCTCTGGGTTTGAGATGTGTTAAAATAGTCAAAATAGTGGACAGAATCATATCAAAGGTTGTGTTTTTACATTTGTTCCCTAAATTATTGTGAGTAGTTCTGGTCAAATAGTGCCGGTATTTTTCAAGTAAGTGCAGCTGATCTTTAGGGTCTGCAGCCTCTTTGTAGCTGGTAGCCTCCATTAACTCTCTTGTTATATAGACCTAAAATATCAACTTTCATTAAAAGGTACATTATTTTTATTCCAGAATGATGGAAGTGAACTCTCATAGAAGTTTCAGTGGGATATACTGCAAATAAAACAGTTTAGAAAAAGTACAATAAAACTTCCAGAATTTTCAGACCATTCATCTAACAAGCTCCATACGTATGCCAAACTATGATGAGAAGGTCGGCAGATCATAATATGGCAAAGCACTCTGTTATGTTTAATTGCATCACACAATGCTAGTTCAAAGAATTAATAGTAACAGTTGCTGTCTTTGATCCAGAGCTGGTAGCCAAAAGGAACATTTGCTTATGTTATGCTCTTAAGCTAAAGTCTCACCATATCTAAATTGTTTAAATTATTTAAATTAATTAAATTCATAAATCACTGACTCTGCTGGGGTTGGTATTAAGTCTTTGTTTATGAGGATTTATTACCAGTGTTTCCTTGATTACCAATGGTTGCCTGCAGCAACTGAACCGTCACAGGTAGAGTAGTTGTTTCTGCTTTTAAACAAGTTTATACAATACTATGCAACAGATTACTAATATCTGGCTTTTTGGGTAACCTAACCACTGAATTTAAAGAAGTCAAGGAGTTACAGATATTTTTATTATTTTTGGCTTCTCAATGGACATTTACTTCATGTTCATATAGGGTACACTAGTTAAGTGATCGAGGCTTATCTATCTAAGTGCCTTGATATTAATTGATCTCATAAGTAATCACTGCGATATTCAGAGCTCAGTAAATGCAGGGCAATACAGCAGACCTATAATTCACTGAGTTTACCTCTCTGCTTTGGTCAGTCTGGATTAGCTTTAAAGACGACCCTGAATTGATCAGTCTTGTTATCAGGAGTATTTGCTTTCTGGTAATGTCAAAGAGATCAATGTGGACTGAAACCCCATTACGGCAGGCACTGTGCCTCCTTTCCTTTAACAGCCGATCTCTGCAGCAGTGCTTCCAGACTTCAAAGGCAAGATCATCTAACTCTTCTTGTAAACCAGGCCAAAGTCTACTTCCAGAGTGCAAAAACATGTGTAAAATTGGATACAAACTGACAAGGTCTTCAGATGTACTGTAGGTAGGTAAAGAGCCCTGAAAACATGAAATACGTGACTGAGGCTGGAGCCTGTAAAATTGCTGCAGTTTTGCCAGCGTAACATTCTCCTACGGAGTTGGAAACACACAAGAAATGTCAACATTATAGAACAAAGCTAGGATAAAATGAACCAAAAAATTTGGGATTTTATGCACTTTATGGTGAATTATATTTTTAGGATCAATCCAAAAGATAAATTTCCAAGATTATACAATGAAAGGGTTCCTACTTAATTCTAGTCACTCATTAGCCAGTGTGGTGGGTTGACCCTGGCCTGCAGCCAAACACCCACCCACCCGCTTGCTTGCTCCCCTGTCCCATGGGTCAGGGAGAATGTAGAAGGATGGTGAGAAGACTCACGGACTGAGATAATGACAGTTTAACAGGGAAACCAAAAGCTGCGTGTGCAAGCAAAGCAAAATAAGGAGTTAATTCTCTACTCCCTATCGTCTGGCAGATGTCTGGACTCATCCTGGGAAGCAGGACCACCGCATATGCAACAGTTACTTGGAAAGACAAATGCCGTAACTCTGAACATCTCCCATTCCTCCTTCTTTCCCCCAGCTTTTACTGCTGAGCACAAGGTCATATGGTATGGGACATCCCTTTGGTCAGTGGGGATCAGCTGTCCCAGCTGTGTCCCCTTGCAACCTCTTGCCCTCCGCCAGGCTACTCACCGGGGTTAGGAAAGGGGGGAGAAAGCCTTGACGCTGTGCAAGCACTGCTCAGCAAGAGCTAAACCATCAATATGTTATCAACACTGTTTCAGCCACAGATCCAAAGCACACCACCTCATGGGCTGCTGTGATGAAAACTCCATCCCAAGCAGGCCCAGTACAGCCAAACCAAAGAGAACTTAGAATTTGTCTGAGTGGATGGAGAGCAAATACATAATAAAGACTAATTCAAGTACAACTGGTAGTTGATGAATTGTGGAAGGAAGAAGCGTCTAGAAGAGTCACCAACTACCACTAAATAGGGACTTAACTGAGGATCTCATTGTCCAACAAACCGCATGCTGCAAGAGCTTCCATGGCCCCACAAGAAGTGAGGGAAGGAAAAGGTAAAGTGTTTCATGAAGGTGAAAGATCTCATCGTCATGCAATAATACAGAATTGGCAATTACACCCATGCTATGGGGAGAAAACAAGGGGGCTGTAATGTAAGAAGGGTAATTAGAAGTCTAATAAACATATTATTGAGAACATTGCAATATGAATAGTATGTGCAAATTCTTCTTTCTGACAAAGAGGAATTATCAAGCCAGCAAGTCAGGAAAGTTATTTCAAAGTTCTTCCGGTTTTGAGCAGTTTCCATAGATCTAGGCACACTTCCTGCTTTTCACACTGTTTTACAGGAGAAAGTGGTCATTTTCTTTACATTAGTATTTCCCACAGACCCAACCACAAGTGAGCTCACTCGCCCGCTTGTGCAAATGGAAGTGGTTTTTCAAGCCTGACATTTTACACAAAAAAAGTTTTGGAACACTCCTCTGGCCTGGAATACACTCAAGTGTCACAGAGGACTAAAATCTTTCCATTAAAAAAACCCACAAAAAATAATTTTTTCATTGACTCTCTGTACCTCAGATCATTCTCTTCAAGAACTTGGCTTATCCTGTTGTCAATGCAGATTAAGTTTGGTCACCGTTTTGGATTTCTTGCTATGCACAAGAAGTTTTCTCACTATTTTTTGTAAATTCTTCCAAGAATGAATCTGGCAGGGTGCTGACCATTCTGGCCAGATCCAGAAAAACACTTAAGCCTGTCTTTAAGCACCAGAGTAGTTCTAACCAGATTGCGCTCATAATACTATTGTTTTACAAGATGGTGAAATATCTGTTTACTCATTAAAGTCTGAATATTAAGATTCAAGATTGCTCATTATATCCATTACAGATGTTTTCTCCTCATAAATGACAATCAAAATTTCATTTGTTTGATGTTTATATCTTTGTTCAGCTCTCTACTCTATTGGATAACTCGCAGTGAAAAATTCCAGGCTCTTCTTGAACAATTTATTGTTCTTTTCTCTTTCTTCATTATTATTAATGGGAAATTCCAAACTTTGCAGATAAGATTTACACAGTCTTTCAAATGGGTCAGAAAACAGGGGAATATCAGAAATGTTAAAAAAGCCTGTTTTGCAATTTATGGCTTTATTAAAAAAAAAGCCAAACACCAAAGCTTCAATTGCTTTAAAAAGTATAAAATTGCCAAAACCTCTGAGCCTGATGCACCACAAAGGAATCCGTCTTGCAGACATTTATGTGCCCAATTAATTTTAAGAACATGAATAGCACACCACATTGTATACTTTCATTAATGACCTAGATAATAGGAGACAGAACATGACTATTACACTTTCAGATGACACCATGAGAGGAGAATTAACAATGTCATGTCATAAAAAAAAAAAATTAGGCTTTGTATTTGCTGCATAATAATAGATTTATTTCAGTTTTTAAAGAGATTTTTCTCCTTTTACTTTTAAATTAAATGTAATTAAATTGGGGACCATAATGATCTTTCAACATAAAAAACCTCAGACTGAATATTTTAGAAGAGCTCAGCACTGCATTTAGCACAAATCTATTAATCTGAAAAATCTTGCCCAGCTCTAATCTTCAATGACTATCATTTCTTGCAGCAGAACACAGTTACCTCTACATCCTTATTCTCTCTCAGGATCAAAGCCTGTAGAGCCTTGACTGATGCAAGAGATGACAGCAATAAAGTCTGTCTGCCTTTTGCAAGACTTTTCTGACTATTTCTCTGAATTCAGGATTATTCATGTTAATTATAATTTCTCATCTAGAAATTAAATTTGTTTCTTACCAGAATACCACTGTCAAGTTCAAGTTCCATGTCATGAAGCCATCACACACCTTTTGAGACTTCAGGGCTAGAAGAACATCCTGAGTAACCCCATCCAGTCACTTGTTGACACAGGTTGTATATCACAAATTCCTTCCATAAACTTTCTAAAATCCATAACAGAAGGGGTAAATGTATTTGCCCCAACTACCTGAAACCTCACAGGCTGCTCTCTATTCTTGACTCTTGCAAAGGCCAGAGGTCTCTTTCTAATGTCCAACCTAAGTTAGCTGTGGCTTGTTTATATCCAGTTGTCCTTATGCTATTCTTTAGTTTAATGAGCTCTTTTCCCTCTTTGCTGGTCACTTTCTTGATACAGTTAGAGACAGCCATTTTGCTGTTTTCAAAAAATCTATTTAGATGCTCCTGTAATTTATCATCTTCTCATCTTATTACCACAACTGTCTTCCAGATTGTGCTTATTTTTCTTAAACACATATGACTCGAATTGCATAGTGTTTCAAGCAAGTCAACCATTTTCCTTCTTGTATGATATTCTGATTCTCCCTGCCATGGGCATACTCCTCCGCTTTGTGTCAGTGGATTTTATTGGAAATATCCATGTATTTCTTTTGTACTCATGAATATTTTTTTGCCTTGGAGAGTCTATTTAGCCAAGGGAAAATTCATTCAATCTTTTTTTCTTTTTTTTCTGCATCCTCAGATTTATTTTTGTCTGCGGAAGGGACTGAAGGTAGTGGCTTTTAGCTACACAAACCACTATGACTTTGGTCATACAAAATTGATAGATACCACCTCTCTTTATAAATCATTATAACAGTCCAGCTTACTTACATGAGTCAACATTAGAGCATACAGATTAAAACAATGAAGTCTGTAGTATGGTATCCTCAGAGATATTTTCCGCTCTAGGATTTTTCATCTTTTTTCCTCACTTTTGGGACAAGGTACGACTTTTCGTAAGACTTTGCTCAAGACTTTTCTCAAGCTTTTGGCTGTGCTTTTTTGAAAAGATAAGTATTGTATTTGAGCAGAACTACAAAAATGTTTAATAAGCTTAGTATCTAAAAGTGCACTATACATTTTATAGTACTAAAAGCTTACTACATTTATTAGCTCAGACTTCAGATGAGAGGGGGTGAAAAAGATGGAGCCAGACTCTTCTCAGTGCTACACAATGACAGGATGAGACGCATTGAAACACAAGAAATTCCATTTCAAAAAAAAAGAAAAAACTTTTACTGTGAAGGTGAGCAAACACTGGAACAGAAAACTTGCAGAGTCTCCATCCTTGGAGATGTTCAAAACACAACTGGACGCAAAGCCCTTTGCAAATGGATCTGATTGACCCTACTTTGAGCAGGTGGGTTGGACTAAGCAATCTCCAGAGTTCTCTGGCAACCTCAGCTGTACGGTGAGTCGGTGACTCTGTGAAACCTGACTCTTCACTGACGATGTTGAAGTACCCAGCTAGGATGCAGACAAGTGTCATCCAAAAACTACAGCAGTAGAACATTCAATTATCTTACAAAATGAAGCTGGAATAAGAAAGGCAGATAGGTTTCCAGGTAGGAAACCCAGCAGCAAAGAGAAAAGAGCACTGCTGGGATATTAGATGCTGACCCTGGGATTGTTTATATGTTTATGTTAGACAGTCACTGGATAACATAAAACTAGTTTCCATATTCCTTAGCAGCAAATACTGAGTCAACTGCAAAGTCAGGCTTCCTTGTGCTTCCTCTCCTTCCAGCCACCGTAACTTCCTCATCCATAGGTGCACAATGTTTTAGCTTCATCAGAAGAGGTAAGGTATGAACCGTCGTCTTCTTTCTCTCTTCAGCTTCCAGACAGCTTGATGGTTAGCATATTTTCTTAAAATACAAGGTAACTTTCCAGTCCTTTCAATCCTATTTCCTAGGTAAATACCTTAACTGGAAAACTGTGAAACTTCAATACAAAAGACATTGCTCCATTGGTTGTTGCATAGGATATTAAAAACTAAGTGAGTGCTGACTAAGGAAGTCTTAATTTGACCATGACTAGATGTTTAATATCATAGCCAAGTGCTCTTGAGCGTTGTTCTAAGTGATAAGCATAAAAGCTTATAAATCAGTTAAGGTTTTTTTTTTTATTTTAAATTATTCTTTACTAAATGTATATTATATAGCAAAGAAACTAAGAGTTCAAACACCAGTCATAGGTAAATGATATAGGAAATATGTGTATATATAATTATAATTTGTGTCTTGTAAAGATAATCTTTGTTATGGAACACTGAAAACAAACATTGAATCAAAACCACAAAAAATGGGAAAGAACAGGCAGAGAGGAAAAGATAACAAGTAAGATTAATGCAATCTGCAGTATATTAGTCTGCTATCTGATACTCAACATGAGAATGTGTTCTGTAACACTGAGCTACGACTTGACTGATCTGATTGGAATAAATGGGTCAGTCAGTCAGTTTGTGACAACCAAAAATTGCAGCCATAAGTAGTCTTACATATTCAACTTATTTATATGGAGCAGGCCTTCTGTACAAAGCTTCTTGCTTCTGGTAGAAAATCTTAACACTGCATTGTAAGATAGCTCTTAATAATAAAAAAGGATATTATTTTGATCACATTTGCATTGTATGCTTAATATTGCCAACAGGAAAGTAAAATAAGAAGAGTAAACAATTTCCTGAGTTCTATTTTGTAGGTATCACTAATCCTCTTGTAGCATAGCATTTTACAGACAATATTGATCTTTTCCTTACTCAAGAATACTTGTCAAAATATGTCTGGCTAAAGTCACAAGACCAAGGGTATTGGTTTTCAAAAGTGCTGTGCTGTACAGGCCTGCCAGCTTATTTGGAAAGAACTCAAGAATCTCTAATACGGCACTGTGTAACAATGACAAAAACCTTAACCTAAAAGTGCTCTGTCACCTTTGAAAACAGGACTCAAACTCACTTGGCTGGTACCACTAGAGCCTCTAGTGGATTTTTTTTTACATTGCAAAACTATAGTGCAGATATCGAATTCTGTGGTTGCTAGACCTGTTATTCTACTGGAGAAGCAGTGACATTTCACAGCTTCCAATCTAACTGCCTCAGCCTAAATGGTATCATCATGACATGCTTTACTGAGGACCTCAAATATTTTTCTCTGTATGCAAAACTCTTCGCCACTTACTCAGAAGTAACCTTTCACACTACGCTCAGGTTTTGAGGGAAGACTCTATGCCTTTGTCTGGAAACTGGAAATGCTTTGATGACAAAAATACACATCTATTACAAATACAATGAGCTGGATTCAGCTGCACACACATAAGCTGCGCATGTCATTTTGGATGAAGCAGGATTTACTCCTCGCATGTAGCTACTGCTTGAGTAAGGCACTTTTTCCCCCTATGCTCTGTCTCACCTGCCAGCCTAATGTAGATGCCTCAGATATCATAAAGCATCTCAAATAGCTATGTATACATCTGTAGGCAACTGAATGCAGCCTGAGCAATGGGATTCAGATTCAGACATCTGAAGTGAGACGTCTACTATATAAAGCATCTCCAAGAGAGCTAGATGTGTATAGGCAGTGGAGATCTACTCAATACAGTCACTGCAGCCTAGAGTAGTCCCACCTTACAGTAGATACCTAGGTGAGATGCTTATGGCTCCGTTTCCGATGCCCAGGGTACTCCACCTGGTTCCAGCCACCTCCACAGAAGGCCAAGGAGCTCCCACAGACTCTTTGTCACAGCTGCCACTCAGATGCAGTTGTCTCAAATGCCCAAGGGCATCTCAAGTGGCGGCAGGCACTTAAGCACCGACAACTGAATCAAGCCCATATATGTTGTTTACTTACCTAGGTCATGCATAGATGCCTATACTGTAGACATCTCAATTGAGATTCCTGCATCTGAATCTGGATCTGAATCCCAACAGGAGTTTTGATTTGGCATCTAATATTAGGCATACATTTCCATAACGGGAAAGAAAGTATTTTCCAAGCCAGCATATTAACCAGAACTCTGTTGCAAAAAGCTTAAAGGAAGTCAGTGATAGAATTTTTAGTATATACCTAGAATTAGATACTTAGAAGCTTTGCTGCATATCTATGTGCTTTGGTCCTTCAGTATATTAAGTGATGACATCAAATGACCTAACATGTGAGAGCCTGCAAGCACTGGACTCCAAAAACTCTTCTGCATTCTCCTGAATAAAATGAATTTTGCAATGAAGTAGATGAATTGGCAGGAGTACATGATTTTTGTGAAATACTTCAGAATTTATAAGCAAGAATATCGACATGATGATTGCACAGTACCATTACGATATGGTGCAATTACATACAAAGGCTGTTTGTGCATCTTGGCCATTATATTAAAGCAACACAATTTCTCTTATACTGATTTAACATCTTTTTATCGCTTTCTCATAGTGCATCAAATTATCCCTGAAAATGCATGGTCACATTTGGAAGCATACAAATTTATTTTGTAAAACTGCTTTCACGTTTTAAGAAAACATTTCCTTTACTGATTGTATTCTAGAGTAATTAATCGCAGTAAGAAGAAAATTGGGATTCTTCTTCACATGTCAGCGTCTGGCCACACTTTTAGTTTTCAAAGCAGAAAAGCCCTAACTAAGGAGCAACCGTGCACTTCGAAATGACAGATAAAAGCTAGCAGGAGAACTGCTGGGGTTTTTTTGATTTTTCTTAGCAGATTTCTTAGAGGATTTTTCATTTTAGAAGTTCATCACTTAATCTTTTTTTTCATCATACATACTTAAAACAAAATCACCATAATTTTCATCAGCCTATTTATTGTGCTACACATCATAATTAGTAATTTAGAAAAATTAACAGTTTCTCTAGAACACATTATCAAAGAACACATATGACGCTTATTTACCAGAAGGATTTTTTCTCCCACAAAATCCACTGATGCACATCCAAGAAACCCCTGGATAGAGCCTGCTGAAGATCTTTTGCACTTCATGTATAAGACTACTCAATTCAAATAATGTGTTCAGTGCTGAACCTAAAAGGCATTAATGCCAGAAACAACAACTGCACTGTATCAAGCCCAGGAAAAAGTAATGGGACTAGAAAGGGAGATTTTCCAAAAATCAGAGTTTTTATTTCATCTGTAATATCGTTGATAAATGGAAACGCTACCAGGCAAAATCTCAGCACTTTTTTGGCCGGAAAGGCACTCATGCTAATATAATGAGTCTGGATTACAGAGGTTTGCCAAGCTTAGATCATGTATAGATTAATAATGATGTCTTTTAATGTCTTAATGATCTCTTAATGAAATACATTTATAATGCTACGATTTGGTGAGGACTCACTAGACATTTTTCATATCAGAACATGATGTTCAAAGCTAGGTTCTTAATAATAATTAACACATGTACTGAGCTTTTTCTCTTCAAAGTGCTCTAGGAACATTAGTAATTAGTTAAAAACCTGTGTGCTGAGCGTACGCTATCTGCTTAGGCTCTAAGAGGCCCACAACAATCAAACTGGCGCAAGCCAGTAAAGTCCAAGCAGAAAATAGTAATTTCTTCTGTGTTTTGAAGAATTTTAGATCAAGGCAGGAAAGACATGTCACAAGATAAATTAAATGCAGGTGGCGGCCATTTAATACAAATACTATTAGACAAATAATATAAACATAGACTACACTTTATAAAATGAAACCAGAATATTAAAGCTTAACTAATTTTTTCTAAAAAGAAGTGAAAGAAAAGGCAACCTCAGAAACAGAAGACTCTCCCAAATCATCTGAAACCTCTTATTTCGCTCATTTCTGTTCTCAGCATCCCAAGTGAGGATTTTAGCATTAGCAATCAGAAGCTCGCAGTGCTGATTCAAAACTCGCTAATACTTAGTATCTGCAAGCTATAACAAACCCCTATATATAGGTGGTTGCTACCTGGCAGTACAAGGGTTAACTGAACAAATAAGAGATTGCAGCTGGGTAATGTGCTAAGGCTCATCATCTGCCAGACAAGTACAGATAGGAAAAGAAATTAGAGATCAGTTGTAGCCAAGCAAGACTCAGCTTGAGTACTCGGAGAACATGGTAGCTTGGGAAGAGAAGCTTTCCTTCACAGATTCACAATAATATGTCCCCCAAAGCAGGGAAAACTTTATTCTGAGAAATTCCCTTCAGTGCTAGAACAAAAGAATTGTTTCAAAGCATCGTACTGCTTTGGATGGAAGAATTAACTAACTCATAATAATGTGAATTCAGAGACCTTGTCCTATGTCTGGGAATAATACAGAATTTTGATTTTCACAAATAATTTAAATACATCTTCGAATTATTCATGCAAGAATCTAGCTGGTTTTCTAGTCAGGCTGGATTCTAAGGTTGTTTTGATACCTAATGCAACTGATGTGCTTGTTTTCTAAGTAGAGACAACAGCAATTCCTACATTCACAGGGATAGTGTGAAGATAAACATATTAAAGATTCATAATAGGGTTATGTGCTTAAAATAAATCTGTAACTAGATTTAGTCAGTTGAAGTTGTGAAAGATTTGGTTGTCTGCTCAAGATCTCCGTTTCAAGGAGAAAAAAAATCCTAAATGTTTATATTATTTGAATTTGAATTTCAGCAGTCCAAAATAGTGATAATTTTTATCACTTCTAATTTTCTTTGCCATTTTTCAGCAGTGGAAGATTTAAAATAAACAAAAGAGATACTGCAAGCTTAATTAATATGAAGTCCTATGAAAAAATTCTAATGTTAAACCCAGTGTGTTTTAGCAAAACATATTTTTTTTTTTCTATTTTATTTGAGAAAGGAAGAAATTAAGGGCGAGTGGAGAATTCATGATCAAAAGAATGGCACAAGATATTCAAATAATAAAGAACTGGTTGTAACAAAGGAAACACCTTTAGTAAAGGGCAGAAGCTGAAAGTCTGATTATTTACACATTACACTCACTTGGACTTTTTCCAGCCATATACTGGAATTTCACTTTATCTTATGTTAATTTTTTGGCAAGTGGCAGTGTGATGCTTGTAAGGTCTTCAGAAATATGACCTATAAAAAGCTGATAGCAAATTCTTGAACACCCTTGTTCTATTTAAATTATACAGACCGCACAATAGAAATACAAGGGGAGAAAGTTGAAAAATAGAGAGTAAGGCTATGGGATCTCAAGCTGCTGACTTCTGAGTCTGAAGAAAGAAGTGACCAATTTCCATTCTTTTTCTTGGAAGCCGCAGTGAGGCCAAGTTTCATGGAGCAAGCCTTGCCCTACCATAGCCACCTCCCTCCTGCCTGCTGAAGAGTCAGTCTACCCAGTAAGGCAAGCAATTCCAATAGACCTCTGAAATCTAAGGCAGGAAATTCCTTTCAGCACAGCTTTCAGCAATGAAGCGGACTGTCAAAACATCTTCCCAGAGGGTTACAAGGCTCCTGCCCAGGAATTAGTGGAGAAAGTTCAGCACTTACATTAGTACAATGCCCCTAGCACCACTTCAGGCTTAACAAGGGCAGCTTTAACGTACATTTATGCTGAGGCTAGTTAACACTTTCAAACTCAGTGCAAGAATGTCACTTTTGTAATATAGGCTATTAAGAACTTCTAAAAATACATCAAATGTTAGAAAATGCTTCCTCTTGTCTAAAGCACAATCTAGTGCATGTCCTTCCCAGCCTGTAAATCACAGAATCACAGAACAGCAAGGGTTGGAAGGGACCTCCGGAGATCATCTAGTCCAACCCTCCTGCTAAAGCAGGTTCACCTAGAGCATGTTACACAGGACGTTGTCTGGAATTGTTTTCTTAATTAAACATGCAGTCTTTTATTTCTATCCCATGTCTTACATAATTTTATTAAAGACCTTTTTATAGTCTTCCTAAAAATCTCAACCCAACCCATATGCAATCACGTTCTGCATGTACAGGTGTCAGTGGGCAGGAGGAGGTATGCATATATGTGTCTTCTGCCCTCTTTCAGCCATAGTAACTCTTGGTGAACTTCTTGGCCAATTTGGGTATGCTGTTAACTCTAGAAGCTTTTTTAATTCAACTGATAACATGGTACCACCCACTGATGGCTGACTGCCTGGATAGGATTCAGTTGCATAAATAGGTGACAGTGCTAGCCGAGATGTCCCGGTGTTTGTCACCAGTGTCCTGAGATGTTCAGACACTGGCTGCCAGACCAGAAAGTGCATGATAGGTCCTGTCTCATCTGTGTCAGACCCCTGCAGATGTCTTAGATGCACAAGAACATCTCAAATAGCACTAGATGCTTAGGTTTAGGTGGCTGAATCCAGTTTCCAATGACTGTGCGAATAGAATGAACAGCATAGCTGCAACAACAGCAAAAAAGCTGATGGCTGAATAGCTGCAGTAACAGCCTAATCCCACCTCTGTGCTACCTCAAGAAATCATCACCATGAAAACAGCAAGTATTTGAAATGCACATGCTCCCCTCCCCG
>NW_009260286.1:2818420-2828273 GCF_000687185.1 Egretta garzetta
CAACAGAACATTAAAGAGTCTCGCTGAAATGGAATTGCCTGGCTTTATTATCTCTGCATACCTCGTAACTTAACAGGAGTTTGTTTGCAGTTGGGTGCCAGCAATCCACAAATTAACATCTGTATACTTGTTATATTTTTTGTCTTTTTAAATAGGTAAGTATCCCAGAGCAACAAAGAAAGACCATAACCCCTGGCATCCTCCCCTTCCTTTCCCCAGATTATGTAGTAAAAGCACGTGCCTTGCACCTGAATGATAAAACCAATAGAAACTGGAGAGATGTGTCTGTCTACAAGCCAGAAGGAAAGTCTTCCATCTTTTAGAAGCCTGCCAAGGAAAAAGTGGAGTAATGTTAAGGAAAGAAAGATGGAGACTTTCTGAAAAGTCTGTGCCCAGGCAGCATTCTAGGGGGAGGCAGCCAGGGAAAGCTTCTCCACTATTGCTAAATGACAGAAAATACAAACCAGAATGAACTTCGCTTCTTCTCTACTGGGGAAAAAGATGTCCTGTGAAGCCAGAAACACAAGATACAAGGAAAAGGCAGAAGAATTTATCTGAGCATAACGTATGAGTCATTCAAGGCACTTTCATGCAAACTGTAAAGAAATCTGATGCACTGCTTATTGGGAAACTCTGCCAGAAACCATGGCAAAATATCAACAACCAAGAGCCAGAACTAGCCAGTGGACAAGCTTTTTTCTGAAGACTAGTCTGGGAAGGTAAGGAGGGCAGCTTTTTGTGCTCTGCAAAAGAGAGGCTTGAGTACAAGCAGCTATGCTTTAGAAAGAAGAGAGTCAGATGAGAGATCGCAGACAGGGATCAGAGGGGTGATCAACACAGGAGACTTCATAGCAGGCATCTGCCACAGGCTCCGTTACCAAGAGGGCTTTAGTCAGGCTTTTGACACTCTCTCCCATAACGTCCTCATGGACTAATTGAAGAAGTACAGGCTAGTTAAACAGGCAGTGAAGTGGACTGAAAGCTGGCTGAACTGCTGGGTTCAAAGGGCTGTGATCGGTGGCATGAGGTTCAGTTGAAGGCCAGATATTAGCAGTGCATCCAGGGGTCGATACTGGGACCAATACAGTTTGACCTCTGCATTCACGACCTGGATGACAGGGCAGACTGCACCCTCAGCAAAACTGGGAGGAGTTGAGGTAGAAGTGCTGCCATTCAGAGGAACCTCAATGGGTTGCAGAGATGGGCATAGAGGAAACTCATGCCCCAAAGACTTGCCACAAAGGCAAGTGTGAAGTCCTGCACCAGGAAAAGGAATAATCCCCACACCTGGGGACCAGCTAGCTGGAAAGCAGCTTTGCAGAGAAGGACCTGGGGGTCCTGGTGGACAACAAGTTGATTACAAGCCAGCAACATGCCCTTGCAGCAAGGAAGGTCAACAGTATCCTGGGCTGTGTTAGGAAAAGCATTGCCAGCAGGTTGAGAGGTGATCCTTCTCTTCTACTCAGCAGCGGTGAGGCCACATCTGGAGTGCTGTGTCCAGTGATGGGCTCCCCAGTGCAAGACAGATGTGGACTTACTTGGGCAAGTCTAGCAAAGGGTGACAAAGATGACTGAGGGATAGAAGCATCTGACCTACAAGGAAAGGCTGAGAGAGCTGGGATGACTCAGCCTGGAAAAGAGAAATCTCAGGGGGATGATATCAATAGGTGTAACTATCTGATGTGGGGGAGTAAAGAAGATGAAGCCAGATTCTTCCCAGTGGTGCCCAGTGACGTGACAAGAGGAAATGGGCACTAACAGAAATACAGGAAATTCCATAAAAAAAACCCAATCCAACATTTTTACCCTGAGACTGGTAAAACACTGGAAGAGGTTTCCAAGAAAACTTGTGGAGTCTCCATTCTTGGAGAGATTTAAAACCCAACTGGTCACAAAGCCCTGAGCAACCTGCTGCAGCTGACCCTGCTTTGAGCAGGGGGGTTGGTCTATACAATCTTCAGAGGTGCCTTCCAACATCATCCATCCTGTGAGTCTGTGAATCTGTAAGTGTAGTTTAAAAGTGCAGCTGAAAAAGGTGAAAAATAAAAATTTTGTTTTGCCTGTGCCATGCTTTACTTTAAAATTATACCTACCTACCTACACTTGTCCCGTGTACTCTAGTCACCATTTGTGCAAGACTCGGGAGCAGACAGGTTGACCTTTCTTTCTTTTGACGTCTAAACTTCATGTTTGTTTTGGAACCACATCTCTTTCCAAAATTACACAAGGAAACAAAATCAAACTCACCTACTCTGCCCTATAAAGTCCTGCACCAATATAATGGTGGCAGGAAAAGAGAAAGAGGATTTGAATGTTAAAACTTTATTTCGTGTCCCACTGACATACATTAAGTGACAATTATAAGACAGCACTAAATTAAAAGGCAGTGATCACAGTATTAGATTGTGTTTCACCAACAGATTAGTTTTAGAATATGAAGAATATTGTATTATTATCAAAGATACAGACACAACATACATAGCTTTTTAGGGGATTTAATGTAGCTAAACTTGTGCAGATGCTGTTGTAAAAGAGAACAATTTCATGTATGTAAAATGGCTGAAGCAGAAAGAATTTTAATTTACTATCTGCTGAGGGACTAAAACCAAAACATTACCACAGCAGGTCTTTGCTGCATATTGACCTCAAGGGAAAAGTAGTTGGTCGCATCAATAACAAGAATGAAGAAGTGTAGAAAGGTGTTTGGAAAGTTCACCACTTTCTAGTGGTTTAGATTTCACGGTCTCACTCTAACTCTGCATATTGGTCTGTGATTGCTTAGTGGGAGACCATGTACAGGTAATCATAAATAATAGTTCAGAATAAAATTCACAGTTCTGCAAAGGCTAAGCAGAAAAGCGATTCATGAGGCTTAGGCAACAGTCAGGGCTGGAGCTGACTTTTTGCAACAGACTAAATTCTATACCTGAGCAGCCTCTAAAATAAACCTGCAGCCTCTGAAACACCAGAAAATCTCTGATGAAGACTCTTGGCCAAACCCTGGTGTGATTTACAGCTTAAAGTTCCCATGGTCAGTTTTAGATAGCAACAGGGGAAGGCAAGGGAAAAAAAAAAAAACAAACCCAAATTATTTGACTAGTTCTCAAATGTACTTATAAATGGAATTTACTTTCATGAAATTCAATGTTGTATTTCATATTACAGTTTGCAGCTATTAAATATGAGGCAGTTGCTGCGTGAGTTGTTCCAGTACACACAGCTGCATTAACAGCTAACTACAAATATTTTACACTAGTGGGTACTTTCAAGAACTAAATGTCTCTTCAGGAAGTTTTACCATCAACTTTTTTTCATATATTTATGCAGTTCCAACTAATTCTGTATGTTACTTTCCACATATATGCTCTTTTTTCTGTCTCTGCTGCTTGGAAATTAATTTCCACTCATCTGTGGGGCAAGATTAACAAAGACACTACCATCTGTTCCTTGACAGGATTTGCTATCATATAACTGCTGACATGTAAAGGGTATTTTATATTTTGATTGGACATTAATTGTGCTTTCTTTGGATTAAGTATTTTAAACTGAACTATGAAAATAGCCTTAAATATATAGGTCACAGCAATTATTGTGTTATTTACATTACTAAACAAGTACGCAGCAGATGGCCTCCAGGGCCCTGGCCAGAAGAACCTATCTCCTGCAGATTTATTTGGTGCTTGGAGATACTACCAACTAACTTCGCAAACCCCTTTGAATGCTATTGTGCCTCTCGTTTGTTGCCAGCAAAAATATTCCAGGCTTGTTTGTTTCAACACCAATATTTCTCAAGGCCTTCCTGGTACCTGGATGTATAAAATGTTCATGCTTGGCCCTTGTCAGAGGCCATGCCACTGTAGTTAAATGAAACAGCACCAGGGACCCTTAACTAGACAAGAGGCCACAGTCTGGCCACATGTACTTGGCCCAAGTCTCCTTTTGGACCCAGGTGGTACCACTGTGGCCATTAGGCTTAATTGTTATATTGTGTAGGTTTTTTTTCATTTATAAGTGCCTGAAAAACACAAAGACTATATTGCAGCCCTCCACTGTGATTTCTCCATTTCATGAAACCTAGGTTGTGTGCAGGGTGAGAGTATGCGATGGTTGAGAGCGCAAAGCCTGCTAGGACAGCTATGGAAGACGATGTGAGGTGGAGAACACCACGTTTGGTGCAGTCTTGTCCATCCTGCCTTCTGAGCACAGCTTCTGGTGCAAGCCTGTACCCTGAGCTGTGCCCAGGATTGTTCACAAGAGTGTTCACGGGCCCAAACCAGCTTAAACCTTAAACAGTCTGGATAATCAGTGGTCCAACACTCACTGGTCCTGTTTTATGTAGCAGTAAAAACATAACCAGGGGAGTAATGCAAAATACTCAGAAAAATCTGACCTTATAATCCACTACCCCAAGCTTTCATTACATAAATTCTTCTTTTTTTTTTTTCCTATCCCTGAATTAAACTGGGCCTTAAATGTATTTATTCTATTCCACCCTGATCTAGCAAAATTTTTATGCATGTGAGCCGCTTTAAGCTCACTCTTTTCAAGGGGGCTGTTTGTATAAGCGAAGCCTATGCATGTGCAGAAGCTCTGGGACCATTGCTTTATACGAGACCATTCACACGCTCCATTTTGGGTTTGCTGTACTCCGACTCGATATACTTAAAAAAAGAATCACATGAGAGCGATACTATATCTATGATATATAAAAATATACAACCTCCTATCAACTTCCATTTCCAAATGCTTGCAGTTAGCTTTTTTAGTCTTATAATACAGCAATACATACTAAAATATTGCTGCCATTCATGACATGAACATGCTCAAATGCATACCACAAGGTCCGCATGTGCCCAGACAAAAGGGCACAACGAGCCAATCAACTCTATGTCAAACCCATTTTTTTCCATACAGATGTGGAATAATAACCTTTTCCCACTTAAAGTTTCCCTTTCTTACATTAACTCCTTGTAAAGCCAGCTTAGTCCTTAGAAGAACTTCATTCATTTGCAATCTCCGTTTCTGTTGTTTTCAGAACTGATGATGCAACTACTTTTTGAAACATTTCACTGTCTCTAGGACATCACTTCTCACTCACAATTTTAAAATACATGCATTTCCACCTGCTCTGTAATAAAAAAATGTAATTTGAAAACCACAAAGAATTTATTTTACATACTTCTGAAAAATTCTCTTCAGACAAAAGTACGCACATAATAGCTGAACTGTTCAGTGCGAAATCTGCTTGCATGAGCAATCTAAATATTTATATGAACCATGCATATTTTTAAATTCTTAATTTTAAGATCTTGCTTATGTAGAGGTTGAGATATTTAATTCTGAGGGAGTGAGTGGTTCTACTGAAAATCTATTCAGGATACAAATGTTGCAGTCTATTGTTTGCCTTCCTACTGCAGTCAAATGTCTCCATTTAGCTAGTGCAGTGTGTGTTCACAGAATAGGAAATGTAATTTAAAGAAAAAAAAAAAAACAAAACAGGATTGTAGATAAATAAAAAAATGTCATGGAAGCTGGATATAAAGACGCAAAGAAAACCCTTTTTTTCCCATTGACTAAATAGGTAATTTAAAATACTAGTGACACTGCAGACATATGGACTTCTTCAAACAGAATTATGTTAGTGTCCTGTGACAGATCCTACTTATAGTTATTGCAACTCTACCTTTAGTAAACTGTCTCCAAAAATACTATGCTTTAGCAACATGAAGACTAATGTTATAATTATAAGACTAACTGTATAAGAATCACTGAATTCTTTTACCTTGACTGTAGGCTACTCTTACAGCATCATCTTTTCCTCTATCACCTTTAATTTATTACATTTATTTCTGTGAGTCCATCAAAGAGGAGCTACTCAGACCAGAAACGCCTTTCCACGGCGTTCAAAGCACCAGAGAACAGAAGAAACAAAGAGCTGGAGACTAAAGGCATTTATATAATTTGGTGAATATTAAAGATGACATATTTACAGATAATCTACTGAAAATAATAAATCATTAGGCATGTCTTATTGATACTTATGCATGTATTCATATATACTGTCCCACCTTACTACTAAACTGATAAATTATACAGAGAAATTTGGAACAATTTGTGATCTCTTGAAAATATATTCTCCAGACTGAACGATAAAGAATCTTTGAAGAAATCTTTGATTCCTACATCATACATAGAAATTTAGCTTAAGAAATAAGTTCAGAAATTGGAGAACTGATGATTTTAAGGGGTTAAGGAGAGTTTTTCCCCTTATGTAAGGATATAAGTGATGAAAATACATATCTAAAAATCAATTACGGAGATGAAAGGAACAACTGCCTAATGTCACAGCTGAGTACACAGCGGCTACGCAGGTGATGAGCCAAGATGATGGGCTATTAAACAAAGCATGTTGCCCTCGAAACACCCACTTCACCTGCTTCATTGACTTACACTCTGCCACTGTATTATTGATTCTTTAGCGTAGACACTGGTTTGATTAACCTCTATTTTCATTATTTGTTTACTACATAAAAGCACCCAGATCAGCTACAGGTCTGTAATCCATAAAGCTAGTTGTTAATTCACAGAGAATACCTACCAAAAAAAAGCACATTGCAAATATCAAGACAGAAAACAAATCAACAAATAACTAGCTAATACTGAACTATTAGTATTACTACTTCTAAAATATTGGTGCATATGAGCAGTGTCTTGAGCAATGCAAATGCATCACAGAACCCTGTCTGAAGAAAACGCACGAGAGACGCTTCCAGCCACCCCTCTGCAGTTCATGCCGAGTGAGAGAGCTGTTCATGCAGTCCCTTCCCCAAGGGAAACCATTATGAAAATTCATGCTAATCAGCAATTTTATGGCCACACTCAAGAAATTAAAAGTCACTGAGAACCTGCCCTCTAAAAAACATACCAACCACACATAAAACTATGGCTTATATTTCTCCTGTGAGGACAACAACTACCCATTTTCTCAAGTATTTAAATAATTCAAAGAAAATAAGCCCAGCCAAGTTAAAACAGAGGCACTGATAAACAGAATATTGGCATAATCATACTGGGGTGACCATTCAAACCCCCTCCTCCCACCTTCTGTCATCTGCGCTCATCACAACTAGCAATCAGATCACAAGTTGCTGAGCAAAAGCCTAATGTTGATCCTCTTACAGGGAAGAAGGCAATGCCAGCAACCTTGGAACTGGCATCTAACCATTATGATTTAGGCTGGTTTTATTAACATTTTTACGTGGGGAACCTGAATGTCAAAACATAGAAACGATTTCTTCAGGAACAGAAATTCACGTGTAAAATCTGGGACAGTGCTGAGGAATTCTGATTCCTTTGAATGTCCACTCAAAACAGACCAGGGCAAACTACCTCACTCTTTATACAAAGTGAAAGAAAATATTTTTTGTGACTTCAGTGCAGGAACTTACCAACTCCAGTTCATATCAAATGTAATACAGATAGTCGTTATTTTGATATTCACCCATGAGCTTCCCTGCTGCTGACAATCAGGTTTTATAAACAGTTTAACAAAATGGTGTCCTCTGATCAACAGTACCTCAAGCACCTAGATGGCCCTTTGATATTTTAAATGTACATTAGATAAAGTGAGCTCTGGAATGAGAAATGACCTGCAGGACTTGACGTGAATTTCGGAGAAAAGCTGCAAATAGGAATGTGAAAACTGTATCAGGTCAGGCCAACAGTCCATTCTGTCTTTGATAGCGTCCAACAGTACATGCCAAGGAAAAGGGCAAGCACGTTGGGATACTTCCCTGGCACAACTTCTAGAAGACCGATGGCTCTTGGGTCTTCCTGAGCCTTTAAGCAGCATCTTCATGTTTAATAGTCCCTGATGGACTTCCCTACCATAAATTTGCCTTACATGTTTGCAAATCCCTGTAAGCTTTTAGGAATCTGTGACATTTCCAATGAAGTTTAAGACTACATTAAAATATTTCTAGTTTTGAAACTGATGCCTATTGGCTTAATTTTCTTTCTACAGGTTTTGCATTAGAAAAGACCATGCGGAATCACTGTCCATTCAACTCAGTTTTGCACATCATCCTATAGGTTTTTGTCATTATTTCCCCAATCTCCTTATCCCATGAGCTTGCCTTCCAACTTTCATTTTATTTTATATGGAAGAATTTCAGACTTGTGAAAAAGTTTGTCGCATTTTTCCATACCTATTACAGCTTTACTGTACCGCTTCTGAGAGGTGGTAGCTGCTAGAGCTGCAGACCCCTTCCAAGCAGTGACAGAGTTATGGTGTCCATTTCCAAATGGTTACCAAATCTTACTCGATTTCGACTCCTGCTGAGCACAAAGCACTGAGGTTTCATAGAGCATCTGTTGCGACTCCAACGTCTCGCTCATGAACAGCAGTCACTTTTACTCTGTCTGAACATTCAGTTTTATCTCACGTGTCAACACGTGTCTATCATTTTACTGCTCTCAGTTAGAATTCAAAAGTCCTTCTGCAACCTCACAATCATTTTTACTAACCCAGATAACTCAGTATGAACAACAGATTTTACTACTCCACTATCTGCTCCCTTTTCCAGATTATTTACGACTATGTTGAACAGCACTGACCTTCACATAAATTCCTGTACAACCCTTTTAGGCCAATCCATTGAAAAAGACGGCAATTGATTCCTACCTTTTCTTTCCTATCTTTTCTCTGGGTATCCATCCATCTGAAGGTTGTAACCTTTATCTCACAACCGCTGAGTCTTCTAAGAGCCTTTGATGAAAGCTCTTGCCCAAACGCCTTTTGGAAATCCAAGTTCATCAACCTCTCTTGCTTTGGCCAGGCATGGTCACTTGGATCCTCCAAAGACTCCAACAGATTTCCAAGGCATGATGTCCCTCCATAAAAAATGATCATAAAATCATAGAATCGTTTAGGTTGGAGAAGACCTTTAAGATCATCACGTCCAACCGTTAGCCTAACACCCATCCCACCACCTAACCATCCCACCACTAAGCCATGATGCTGATGGTTCTCCAGTGCACCATATTTATTCCTGTTCCACTCACTCTAGTCTTTGTTATTCTTCCCATTGATTTGATCAACATGCACATCAACCTTAGGGGCTCCTCTTGGAGCCATTCAGATTTCGGCTACAGGCAGCACTGCCCGGTCCCATCCTCCGATGCCGTCTGTAGCACATGGTTCCATGGCACACTCAGCAGCCCAACTGTTTCATGTCCGAATCCCTCTGTAACTCCTGGATAAACACCATCTGATCTTGCCATTTTCCTATTATTCAATTTATTTTTTACCTTCTACCACGACTTCAGCTGGAAACAGCTCCTACAACACTTTCCTCCAAAAAGCAGCAATTCATCATGACAACCTCCCTAAGGTCCTCTTTGACAAATACGGGGTTTAGTTTTTTCATGACAGCCTTATCTTCCCTGAGCTCCTTTCACACCTTACTTCGCAGACATATAGACTCCGTGGCAGGATCCTGGTGGGTTGAGAAAGAATTTACTGCTACTTTTTATATCTTTTGCAAGTTGATCCTCGAAATCTTTTTTTGGGCGGGCTGCTTTGCCGCGGTGTTACACTGCCGGTGCCCAGGTCGTTTCCTCATTTAGATGCAACTTCAGTCACGTTGACGGATGAGCCTGTGCTTCTGCCACCCCTTTTCCTGCCTTTTTTGTAAGCACCCCAGCTTATTTTTGCTTTTTCAAAACTACCGTTTGTTTTTTCTTCTTTTCCAGAATTCCCACAAAAACTGTGAGGTTTGAGCAAGCGCGAAAGACACAAGCTGAAGGAAAATCCACGCGGCGTGCGCCTCGGGGGAGCTCAGCTCTTGCTCTT
>NW_009260286.1:2828880-2830339 GCF_000687185.1 Egretta garzetta
GGGCTGCCGCGGCGCCTCGCCGGGCAGGGAGGTGGCCCCTGGCCCTTACGTGCGGCCGGGCAGGCGTCGGGCTGGTGGGATGGTGTTCCGCTAAATAACGCTGGTGATTCCTAGGCGTAGGGGTAGGGATGGAGCAGCACATCCCATGCGGCGAGCAGTGCTTCGTGCCTGCTCCCTTGGCTTGTTTTTCCTTGGATTGGGAGGAGACTTCAAGACCCAAGTCTTAAGCAGCCTCTCCTTTTCCAGAAAATAACCGCGGTGATGCTACTTGTAGTGTTTTTTCCGTATGTCAGTACTTGTTCCTGTGAAACGTCTCTTGCAGCTGACTGGTGCTCGTTATCTACGCAGCAAGTTATAAAACAGGTAGGAAGAAAAAGTCCATGGCCTGAAGGGCTTATGAATGAGGAGAATAAGATTATGAATGCTTAGAAGTTAAGAGCGAGATGAGATTTGTAAGTGAAAATAAGTGACTTTTATTGGAGGAACTAATCTGGTTTGGAAGAGCAGGGAGTCGAGCAGGCGTACACACCCTCCTTCAGCAATCCCCGTCTGCCAGGTTTGCTCCTCGCACTGGTTCCTGAGCATCATCGTTGTTGATAAATGCAGGCTTGAAAGCAGCTGCTGCATAAGAGAAAAAATGCCTGTGCCAGACAGGAGGTGAGCAGCAGGTTCAGGAAGCAGTATAAACAGTGATATGGTAAAAGAAATGACAATAATGATGAAACACTGTTGAGGCATGACAGTTGTCGAGGGCATTCTTACCAGTAACTTTTTTGTTGTGGTTGCAAAAAAGATGAAACAGCTTCTTTTCTTGCAACTTAAGTATAATAGTAAAACCTTATCAGAAGACTTGAACGGCTTGAATGATGTAGACCCCTGCTGTTTAAGGTACAGTACACGCCTGGCCCTCTGGGACTTTATGATATCCATTTAAGGTCTGAGAGTCCATCTGCATGGACCTGTTGCAGAATCTGGATTTTAATCTGTATTTTGTGTCTCTCGGAGACTAGAAGCCTTCAGTTATTAATTAGGATTATTGCATTTCCCTGTTTTCTTGTGGCACTCGCTTATGATGTCAGTGAGGGAAGCGGCCACGCATTTACAGACTGGGTAAGCGACAGCACTAACATGTAATGTTTTCCATCATGGTATTGCTACAAGGATTGTATAAAAGCAGTTGAAGTCAATGATCTTTCAGGAATCTTTGACAGTACCCTAAGCAGATGCTTGTGAAAGAGGCAAGCATATGTGATTCTTCATTACCTAGTCCCACTCTGTAAGTATCCCCTCAGCCTGTAACAAAGTGCAGCCCAGGAACTTTCTGGAACAGATGTACTGAAGACTTAAAGTTCCAAAGTGGGTTTCTTCATCAGCTCATCCTTGCCGTGCACCCGTGTGGAGCTCTAGTGTTTGCAGCATCCAGCCTCAATTAGTTCTGTGGGTCGAATAACTCGGGAGG
>NW_009260286.1:2830357-2883433 GCF_000687185.1 Egretta garzetta
CTGCTACTTTCATTTGGCGTTTCCTACTTTTTAAATTAGAAGAGACACTGATGAGTTATTACCTGTTTATCTGCTTCAGGTGATTCACAAAGGCAATTACAATAAGTTGTGTATGGGTAATGGTAAAACAAAATTTCCAATATGATTGCCAAGCCAAAGAACTTACCAGTAAATTCGACAAGATTTACTCTAAGTCTTTGTAGTAGCGCTGTTGTTGCTGGGCCTTTTTTTATTGATAGCTTAGATTTTTTTTAATTTACATTTTTCCATTATTGTGATTTATTATAATAAGAGCACCTTGTCTGGAAAAAGCGGTAGTCCCCATTTTGAATAATGTCTGGGATATATTTACCAAGTATTAGGAGCAGAATTTCAACATTTAAGCTTTAGTGGTGGGGTGCATGCGTTTGAACAGACAACATGCATGCAGGATATGAAGGACAGGTTGTTTTTGCTTTTTTAAATGGGCATGCTTTTAATAGTGGTGAACTTTTCTCTGCTCTTGACAAACCACTGTGCAATACTGTGAATTTTCAGTGAAGTGCTTGATTAAATTTGACTCCAGCTTACACTTTGAATGATAATATTTAGATGTCCAGTAAGGTTTGTAAGCGGGTTACACTTGGGGATGTAAGTTGTTCTGATAAAAGAATACTCATAATATGAAACACCTGAACTTAACAGTGTCTTAAACTTGAAATAAATCTGGGATTTCACACCAAAATACTAGCCTGAGTACATATTTGAGGGGTGAAATGAATGAGAGAACTGTTTATTTAGGTAGCTAGGATTGCACAACCACCTAATGCAGCTGTGCATTGTGTGGAAAGCGCCTTGTTCTCATATGTTAGGTAATCCTGATGGGCCGGAGCAACGTCTAACCAGAGATGTTGCAACTCCAGGTATGGCAGGAGTTCTTTCCTCAGTATCCTCACTTCTTCCTGCTGCTGCCAGTAACCATGCTGCTGTTCTGGTTCTTTCCTTTTTCTGTCTCATCTCCTGCTTCTGTTTAGATCCTCTTCCTTGTTTAAACAGGTTCTTTACTCAAATTTCTCATTTAAAAAAAAAAAACAAAACACAACCTTTACTGATATAAACTTTTTGTCGAAATCCAACACTCCAAATTTTACCTCTCAAAAGAAATTGTAGTGCTAATTGGAAATAAAATGAGTATCACTTGATAACTGGATTATCATTCGCACCTGTGATGAGCACAGGCTTTGTTTTGGTATGTATTTGTACATAGTCATGTGTTGTCAGGGTTTGGCAGGATTATTCTGATGGGAGGAGCTGAGTCCCTGTGCAAAATGGTGATACTTCAAGGATTGCCCTCATTTTGAGGAACAAGCTGGCAGTGTTGTCAGGATGGTGAATTGACTTGGATCCTCTTGTTAGCAGAACCGTAGGTCTGTATGTCAGGACACCAGTGTGTGCAGGCCCTCCTGCAGCTCTGGTTCTGGGAGAACTTTCTTGGCTACTGTACCATGACTGTTCAATTCCCTGTCCTTTCCACCCGATCAGCAGAATGATGAACATCACCGTTGCTTCTTACTGGGAAGGACTTGGACTCCAGGGCTTATATTAATAGTACAGACTATATAATATTACTGTAGTGACTCGGAAAGGGACCTGATGCTGTCTCGTATTATTCTTTGTAGTCTCTTGGTTATGTCTCCTGTTCATTGATTCTCCTGTTTGATTTCCCTTGTCTTTGCACAGAGCTGCGTACACCTTGTTTGTTTTCGTGTCTCTGCTAGCAGTGCCTTCCGAGGCTGTTTAGGTTAGTAAATGAATATCAATGTACAGCTGCTGCAGTAAACATAAGAAGGAGGTGGTAAGCAGCAAACATAGGTTGAGAGATTACTGGGGAGTGCTGTTGTGAGTAGTACTGGATGTAGACAGTATTTTGACGAATTCTTTTATGTCCTTGTTGGAAAGCAGGAAAACCATCAGTAGTTAGAGAGCTAAGTTGATGTAAGAACACATGCAAGTTGAAATAATAAAGCGGGAAGAAAAAAAGTGTTTTGAATTCAGAGCATATGTTAGGCTAAGGGAGAACAACTAATGTGGAAATATGGAAGAAACATAGAAAAATAAAGGGATAGTTCCGTAGGGAGATTCATGCTGAACGGCAGAGTGAAGGATGGGGAAGCCAAATCGAGGATGGGGTGATACTAATGGGATTGGTGTACGTTTTTTTTTGCTTTGATATCTGTTGCTCACTAGTATTCATTATGCTCTTTGAGCTTTGCCTTACTTAACAAGAACACAAAAAAGAATAGTGCTCTCCATTGAGTAGTGAATCTTATTCCAACAGGAGGTAGAAAAGGAGTTATTTAACATAAGATGAAGTAGCAGTTGCTTTTTACTGCTTTCGCCTGTCATTACTGCTGCTGAAAGATGGAAGTTCCTTTAAATGCTTGACTTTTGGTTGCTGTGGTTTAAATGCATGTATAGGTTACTGTTACTTTAAATTCTTGCATTTTTGTGTTTAGTTGAATGTTGTCCAGATTACCTGTATGATTTAAACAGCTGTCCAACAGAAATGTGGGGCTCGTACTTTTTTTTGATGTAGGAGAAAAAAAAAAAAAAGAGTATAAAACATATGGTTGCAGAGTCAAATAGTTCTTTGACTTTTTTTCTTTGAAAAGATACAAAGTTCTCCCTTTCCCTTGAGATACTAGGAATCAAATGGCAAAGAAGCATCATCTTTGTTCGGTGAGCAAGCATTTTTCCCAAACCCTTAGCATAAACAAACCTATTTGCGTGTGCATGTTTTGTGTCTCTCAATATCATTTTCAATTTCTTTGTGTCCTTGATTATATGTTCTTTCACTTTTTTGGCAGTATATTTTGCTATTTCTCTCCTATTGAAGCAATACCCTGTGAAAGGCTGTGTCAACTCTTTTCCCACATAATTCACACCAGTTCAATTTTGAATGTGCTCTGTTTTGGGTGGTGATAGATACTTAAGTTTGAAGGCCACTAGTGTTTCTTTTCTCTGTATCTGAGCGTAAGCGTGATGGGTTCTTGTTCATGAAGTATAATGTTGCCACCTCTAACTTCAGCAAGATTTTAACCCGGTCTGTAATCATGGTGTTACATTTCAGTTTTGCCCAGTGGCTCCCAAAATACTGGTGTTCAACATAATCCACGTTCAAATAAACAAGTAAACAAATTGCATACTTTGCAGACTTTACCGCATTTGTGACAGTTTTCTCATGCTGTCCGTTCCAAACTGTGATTTATTTCCCTTTGGTTTTCTAATGAAGAATTTTTGCTTTTTCCTTGGTTTTTCTGCAGGCAGCTGGGAATGTTCATTTACAAGATTCTCTTGACACGAGTCTGCCGTTTCTGTGAAATTTGCTGGTCAGAAGAGACCTGGCATAGTTTTTCTCCCTGGAAACCTTCTTTACCAGGAAGACATTGTACTTAAGCATCAACTTTTTATATTCTCTCACATAGAAATTCTGTCTTCGTTTGGCTGAGGTTTTGCTAACATTGCACTCTGATCTCAGAACATACATTTAAAGCATATTTATTATACTGACCTGTTATTCATGCCCACCTCCTTCTGTTTATTCCTCTGTGAGATTTCAGTTTTGAAATCCTGAAAATTTTCCTCTGGGTCCAATACATTAATGCAGTATTTGGAGGGAAAGCTGTCTTTGAAAGTTGCTTCATTGGTCCAGTAGATCGCAATACTATGTGCAAATGAACAACTTTTTCTTCCTTTGGGACTGAAGTTTCCCCAAATCCCATTTTCTGTTCTGGAAAATACCCCATATTACACCAAATTAAACCATCCTGTTTGTTTTCATGCGAATGAAACCATCATTACTTCCTTGAGTACGCTTATTTCTTTAAGCAATGAATTTCTTGCTCATTTCTTTTTAGGTCATCAGTGTTACTAGCGTTATCATCAGACTTGCCTATTAACTGGGAAATGAGGGAGTTGCTAGGAGTATAGCTAGCACTTCCTTGTAATCTGTGGGATTCATCACCCTAATTATGCTTAAGAAGGTAGTTTAAGAAAAAACAAACCAAAACAAACTTGTACTCTTTTGAGGTACTTTTCATGTTTGTAGCTCTGAATAGTTCACAAACAGTTTGTGATGCTTCAGCTCTTTTGAAAAAGTGAAAGTTACCATCTGAGTATGATTAAATAGGTTGTCAGGACACATTAATCATGTAGGATTGTGGAAGAGTAGGACCTCTTCCACTGTGTGCTGAAATATGTTCGATAAAACATATGCCACTTCTAGAATGTCATGTCTTTTTTTTTCTTTTGGGTACATCTGTAGTTGCTGGTATTATACGAAGCCTCAGTGTACCCTCAGCCACACCAGGGTAACTTCTGAGGACTTGCTTATGCTTGCTATGATTCCAAACTGAGTGGTGCAGTTGACACACCAGAAGGACGGGATGTCATCCAGAGAGACCTGGACAGGCTGGAGAGGTGGGCCTGTGTGAACCTCATGAGGTTCAACAAGGCCAAGTGCAAGGTCATGCACCTGAGTCGGGGTGACCCCCAGTATCAATACAGGCTGGGTGAAGAAAGGATCGAGAGCAGCTGTGGCAAGAGGGACTTGGGGGTGCTGGTGGATGAAAAGCTGGACATGAGCTGGAAATGATTCGAGGGCTGGAGCACCTCTCCTATGAGGACAGGCTGAGGGAGTTGGGCTTGTTCAGCCTGGAGAAGAGAAGGCTGCGGGGAGACCTGATTGCGGCCTTTCAGTACCTAAAGGGGGCCTATAGGAAAGACGGGGAAAATCTTTTTAGTAGGGCCAGCTGTGTCGGGACAAGGGGTAATGGTTTTAAACTAAACCAGAGTAGGTTTAGACTGGATATAAGGAAGAAATTCTTTACAATGAGGGTGGTGAAACACTGGTACAGGTTGCCCAGAGAGGTAGTGGAGGCCCCATCCCTGGAAACATTCAAGGCCAGGTTGGATGGGGCTCTGAGCAACCTGATCTAGTTAGCAGTGTCCCTGCTCACTGCAGGGGGTTGGACTAGATGACCTCTAGGGGCCCCTTCCAACCCAAAACATTCTATGTTTCTATGATTCCAGTGCTACGTGTTCCTGAGTGTTAAAGTTGCAATGGCAAATGGAGGACCTTCTGATCTACCTGGTAACAAGAGACATGGGCTCTCCTATTTGAGCACTGGGCAAGCATAACTGAGTTTTTGAGACCTTTGTTAAAGTAGAGTCAACACAAACAGAAATTGAGGTCTGTGGTTGCTAAAGGAGAAACAGAGACCGGACATAAAACTTAGTGTCTTGTTGCCAGAACTGCAATGAAATGTCAGATCCCCTTGCTGCTGACTACGTTGAGTGCTGTAGACCAACAGTTCATGCTTTCAAGCTTGTGACTGCTTTCATAAAGGTTGCCATTGTGCCTGATTTCCTTGGAAGTCTTTCATTTGCTGCTTCATCCTCTTGAGAGTAGTGTGGAAATCAAGACCAAGAGTCCTGTAATAGTTCTATTATGATAATCAACAAGAGCTCCATTTGGGTTTTTTTGATCATTAGTACATGCTAAACTTCTTAAAGCCAGAACTCTCGGTGAGATGTAAGGATTGGTTAAAAGTTATGGTGGGCCTTCCTAATCCATTTCCTCAGGGTTTTGACCATGCTCTCCAAATAATTTTGTACCAGACCAATGTAGCTGTGTGTCATTGTGGGATCTGAAAAGGTTTTTTCATTTCTTTATTCCTTACTCCCAAAAATCTTTCAAATTGTTCATACCAGAGAAAAGCACCTTGTTGGAACAAGGTTGATGGGGGATCCATCTGTTCGTGATTTGAATCCACAAAATCTGGGCCTTTCCAAGCTAACACTTTTTTGATTTGTGAGTCCTACACTGCTTTGCTGAAAAGCTGTCTCAGTAACTGGTTTATAACATTTGGCACTGACAAGGGACTACTTGTCCAGTACAAAACTGATACCCAGAAATTATTTTCCCTGCTTCCCTTCCACCAGGACAGTACATGCTTTCTTGGTGATAGCTACAAGGTGGTAATGAATTAGTGGTAATGAAATCCAAATTTTGTGATAATACTGTAGGTCCAGTTCTTAAAACTAGGCTTCTTCCTTACATCTATGCAGAGTCTCCTGTATGGTGCCTCTGTGCACAATTCAGAAATGAAAACTCTTTCTGCACTTCAGCTTTTTATCATGACAGCTCTAAGCATGAGTAAGCTGTGCCCCATTTCCATGCATTTCACAGATATTTTTGCACAGTCATCAGTGAAATGCTCCTGGCTGTTTTACTGCTTGAGAGAGGGGCGTGCGGGGACTGACACAGGAACCAAACAAACTGAAGGCAGCAGATTGCCAGGTCATTGAATGTTCCCTGAAAATAAGGCCTCCTAGTTACCTGGTTTAGACAAAACCAGCCTGCTGCTCTGAACTGCATTAGGTTTAAATGTTTGGGTTTTACTGGGTTATTTCAGATAACTACATTGTGTTGTTGGATGTGTCCGTAGTGTTAACTTCTTAGCTTTGCACATTTTTACGAGTAACACTGAACAGTTTTTCTTTACTAATTCAGAACTAGTGTGAAAGGGCCTGGCAGGTCCTTGCCGTTGTATGACTTTGACAGAGAATTGTACTGTAAAGTGCAATGAAGAAATGTTTCGATTTTATGTGCTACTGGCTGCTGCTTATACAGAATTGGTCAAGATTTGTGACTGATGTCACCACAGCCTGCAGAGTCGTTGGCCTATGTTTGCTGTTTTTCTGTAGAAAATCTGGCATCCGCTCTTTGTAGTTTGTCCAAAGAAATCCTTAATGAGATCGAGGCATCCTGTGCAGAAAAAACCTTTGCAGGTTTTCCACCAGGCCGGTCAGTCTGTCCCTTCTGCTTCTAGTTCTTAGCTATGAGCCTGTTAGTTCCAGTCTGCAAATCAAGGAGCTTATGTCAGGTCTGGATGATTCTCTTCTGGGGATAATGTTGCAGAAATTGTTAGAGCCTTAGCGTAGCAGGCAGCAGAAGGAATCTCACTTTCTATTTTTCCAGTTATTCTTTTTCATTGTGATATTGAATTCAATCGCATAAGCTTACCATTTAGGGCAGTGTTTCTTTTTTATTTAAGCTGGTACAGTTAATCCGTGGAATACATCTACTTCAGTTTCCTATCTTTTGGGGGGACTGACCTAGTTTAGATTCCCTTTCTCTGACCTGTATACTTAGTTATTGTCATCTTAGTGTACTCACGAAGCCCTCTGCATTTGCTTAGGTGCTAGAAAAATTGGCTTAGACCCTTGTTGCACCTCACACTTTATCTTTCTCTTGTGTTTTCGGGCCATAAGAATTGTAAACTATTCATTTGTAGAAAACTGGAGAAAATTTAATCCATGCTTCTGTTAAGACCAAAATTATTGTTTTGTCCAGCTGAGTCTTTAAGACCTCCAACAAAAGAGATTCCACTGCCTTCCTAGCAATATTCCTTTGCCTTCCTAGCAAAGAAGTTTTTTGTAATGACAGTTTATGGCAAGACACAACTTGCAGCTGTTGCCTCTTGTTTTAGCATCTGCCATGGCTATGCTGTCTTTGCAGGTTGCTCTAGGTTGCTATTTGATTACAGCTTATCCTCTTCTTGGCAGAGTAAAAAAGCACAGTTCATAAAGCTTTTCCTTAGAGGGCATGTGCTCTAGGCTGCTCGCCCTCTGGGTAGTCATCTACTTGACCCTCCCAAGTTTCCCTATGTCCTTCTTGATGTGGTGAGGTGAACAAAACTGGGCTCAGTATTGCAGACGTGTCCTTACTACTGTTGAATAGAAGGAAAGAGTAACTTCCCTCAGACTGCTGGCCGTGCTTCTCCAATTTCGGTCTGATACATAGTTTGCCTCATTGTGTTGAGAGCACATTGTTGTCTTTCAGTTTGGCATTCATCATGACAAACATATCTCTTTCAGCAGGGCTGCTGCTCCGCCAATTACTTCTGAGCTGCTTCAGAAGCGTGGTGTTCTGCTCCAGGTGCAGATCTTTGTGCTTTCTGCAGTTGAGCATCATAGGGGATTTGTTGGCCCAGTCCTTAAGGTTCTCAAGGAAACAACCCTCTGAACTGAAGCTCTACTCTGGTTGTATCCACCATCCCAGATGGTTCAGCATTGTTTGCATTTTTGTCTCATAGTCTAGGTTTCTGATGAAAATGTCAAGCTTTATAGGATCCGGTATAGACCCAAGATTACTTGACTTGTTTGACATTCAGCTGACAGCCAGTAGTTGCCTGTCTTTTAAGTTTCTTCAGTTAGTTTTCAAACTATGCATGTCAGTTTATTCAGCCTGCGTTTCTGTAGCCTAGAAAGGAGAACACAGTGGGAGACAATGCCAAAAGTCTTGATAAGGCAATGTGCGTTACATCTACATCTTTTCTTTTATTCTTGTAGCCAGGTATTTTATCATTGAAGGCAACTGCATTGCTCAAGCATGATTTGCCATTGGGAAATTGGTTTCATATTCTGGATTAGTCTTTTCCTTTATGTGATTAGAAGAGTACATGCTCCTGTGATTTTTCTGAGGACTCAGCTGAGCCAGATCAGCCTACAGTGCCCTGGGTGCTCCTCCTTACCTTTCTTGATTAAAAATAGCTACGATTTCAAATATTTCTTTTTCCTGGCTTCCCCTGTGCCCCCAGCTATCAAGAGCTCCCCTGATTTACTGTGATTCTTTGATAAGCAGCAGCCTTGCAATTGCATCAACCAATTCTTGTGGCGCTTTCAGGCTTATCTAGTCCAGTCTCATGAATTCAAATACATCCAACTTCTGTAGGTCATCCCTAAGCTGTAGTCCAGATGCTTTCTCAAAAAGGGCAAAGTAGGTCAGGTTGCTGAAAGCATTGGCCAGTCAAGCATTGAATATCACCAGGGTTGGAGATTTCCATAGTCTCTCTGGGCAACTTCTTACATTACATAAAAAACCTCATTGTGCGTGTGGGAAGACTTTTTCGTCATTGGAATTTCCTTTATTGCAACTTTTGACTGTTGGTCCTTGTTCTTTGGATATACATCGCAAGCTTCAGCATCGTATCATCTAACTGACTCTCTCCAATATGTTGATGTCTTGCTTGTACTGAGGAGTCCAAAACTGACACAGTACTCTCGATGCAGTCTCTCCAGCGCCAAGCAGAGGAAGATAATCATGTCCCTCAACTTGCTGGCTACTCCTGCTAATGCAGCCTTGTATACACTTGGTCTTCGTGGTTGCAAGGGCATACTACTGACTCAGTTTCACAGAATCACAGAATCGTAAGGGTTGGAAGGGACCTCAGGAGATCAGCCAGTCCAACCCCCCTGCTAAAGCAAGCTCTCCTAGAGCATGCTACACAGGACTTCATCCAGGCAGGCTTTGAATATCTCCAGAGAAGGAGACTCCACAACCTCCCTGGGCAGCCTGTTCCAGTGCTCTGCCACCCTCAGAGTGAAGAAGTTCTTCCTCATATTCAACTGAAACCTCTTATGTTTCAGTTTGCATCCATTGCCCCTAGTCCTGTCGCTTGTTTCATCTTGTTATCCTCTAGTGTCTTTTTTGCAAAGCTGCTTCCTGGCCTTCAAGTCCCCAGCCTGTGTTGCTGCATTGGGTTACTGAAGTCTAGGTGCAGGACTTCCCATTTGCCCTTGGTTTTCATGTGGTTGCCGTTTTTCAAGCCTGTCAAGGTGCATTTGGATAGCAGCCCTGCCCTCCAGCGTTTCAGCTGGTGTGTCTTCCTCCCCCTCTGTCTGCTATTATGCACAAACCTGCTGAGAGTGCATACTGCCCTACTGTCCAGGTATTTAATAAAGACATTGAACAGTATTGGCACAATATTGATCCTTGAAGGACATTGCTGGTAAGTTAATGGGGATTTTTTTTGTGTTGTGGTCTGGTCTTTTTGTTTGTGTTTTTCTTTTTTTTTTTTTTCTTCTTTCCCCATGAGCACCTTATAGTCTTATTAGTCCATATCTCACTAGCTTAGCTGTAAGAATACTATGGGAGACAGCATAGAAAGCCTTGCTCAAGTGAAGTTAAACAGCATCTAGTGTTCTCCCCTCACCCACTGTGCCATTCATCTCACCATAGAAGGCAATGAGATTATGCAACCACAATGTGCCCTTGCCAAATCACGCAGGGTGTGCTCCTAGTTGCTTTCATGTGCTTGGGTACAACTTTGGGGGGGGGTTTCTTTGATAGCTTTCTGAGAACTGAGATGAGTCTGACTGGCCTATAGCTCCTTGCACGCTCCATCTTGAACATGTGCATAATGGTTGCCTTTTTGCAGTTTTCAGGCGCTTCCCCCAGTCATCATGACATATCAAAAAGGATAGAGAGTGGCTTCACAGTAACCCTGGCCATAGGCACCCTGAGATGTATTTTTTACAGCTTTGTGGGATCTCATATGTCAGATCTGCTTCAGTTGTCCTTTCTCCTTTACTTTGGTTCCATCACTGTTTCATGCAACTTATCTTTGCCCTTGCGATTACCGTTGCACCTCTCGCTTCAGCATCGTTCTTCAGATCAAGTACACCAACCTGTTTGTCCTGTGTTGTAATTGGATAGTTTGTAGGTCAAATCTCAGTCGACTTACTCTGGTTACATTATGCAGTGCTAGGCTGAGTTTGTGACAATTCTTTCATTAAATAATATTTTGGATGCAGATCACAAATTTTGTTATTCCCAAGTTCTTTCAAATAAAATCTCAAGTCCAAGTAATGCTGTAGAATGGAGCAGGTAATGTGCTATCAGGACAGCTGCATAAATAATTAAGCACAATATATGCGAAGGAAATTTAGTTTTACTGTCAGCATTTTCCTTTGGAGTCAGTTGAACCAAAGAGACTTAGTCATGTGGCAGAAGTAATCTGCTACTTGCGGATAGGTCTGATTCCAAATATTCTTATCTGAAACACTGACAGTAGGTAGAGTCCAGATCATTAGTAAGACACCTAAATATATGTGTTGGTTTGTAAGTGCAAGTGTATGTCTAAGTTCTCATTATAGGCTTTGCTAACTAGGGGATGATTTGTCTCATCGTGAGGTAGAAACCAGTGGCTGCTCCCATGGTTATTCACTAATCAGTCCATCTACTGTGGCCTAGATCTTTGTATCCTGTAGTAGGAGTTTGCTTTAAGGTAGGCACATACATTATAAGGGTGTGTTAATCTCATGCTAAGGTCCGACCCTGTAAATCAAAGCCTGTGTTTATGTATTCTAGCAGAAGTTTTGTTACTAGATTAAGTACTGTTGACAGAAGCTGCCTTTTTTGTAGTATTTTTCCACGTGTGTTTAGAGAGTTTATGGGTGGGGTTTGGAGAGATGGAAGAAAATATTGCATGTAATAAGGCCTGATTTCCTACATAGTTGCATCTCTTTATCTCTATTACTTTTCTCCGTGATGACTCATATGAAGCTTCCACGGGTCAAGTTTGTGGTTCTGTCTTCTCCTTAAGTTTTGTAGAGCTGCGACACAAACTGGGCCCTCTCCGCCAGCTGACTGGGCTGGTAGGAGTCTCATCTCTTGAGACCTCTGCCCATTAAATGTGTTTGGAAATTGATAGGCCATCTGAATATATTTCTAGGGGAAATGTGGGCAATTCATGCCAAAGATAGATGCCTGTAATGAAAATACTGTTCTTCCAAGCTTCATTTATGAAGAGGGAAGGAGATCCAGAGGTATTTTTGGGTATTATTGATTTCATCTTAAAACAGGTCCGGGTAGTATCTTAGGAGTATATCCACTGTCTTTTCTCTGCTTTTGTCTCCAGTCCATTTCTATTACTAAAAGCTAAAAAGTTACAAATTAAAAACTCAACAATAAATAAACAAAAATCCCTCAGATATTACGTAGCGTTAGTACTAGGAAACGTTTTGCGATTGCCTCAGATAGGCGGTTTTTCAGAAAACCTTTTCTTCTCTGTACTACAACATTGTCATATTAGAAATCAGAAGTTAAGTTAAAAACTGAACCAAAGCTACTACCAGAGTCTATGTGAACTTTGAAAGCCTACCACTCCAATCCAACATGTGTTGCTGAGCTTCCTTTTTTCATTGCTTAGTTTATGACCTTATGTTGCAAATGGTACTTGTGAATGAAGAGTTGTCAGTGGGATTTCCATGTGGAGTTGTTCAGTGAAATAAAACTTTAGAACTGATTTAATTGGTTCATGATCAGAAATTTTGTATAAAACCTACTTTCTTGGGTAAGGACTTGTTACTTTTGCTTCTTAGCTTGTAAACACCTCAGAAAAGGGATAACAAGCTAAAGGTTTACTTTGGTTCTTGATATAACTGGGTTTCTCCATCAGAGCTGTTCTTGACTTCTTTCAGCTTCAAATGATGAAGAAATAAAAGCAGGAATAATGCATTGCAAAATATACCTTATTATAGTTTGACAATATTCGCTTCAATTACTTATGTTCTAGTCACTGAAAGTTAAAGACAATAATGTGGGGAATAATGAAGTAGTAAAGATGTGTCCTTTGGCATTAAATGAACTTTTTCAAGGGGTGAAGTAGGGAGGTGGGGGAAGAAAGCTTCGTCCAGAGAATTGTGCTCTAATCGAAAGCATTAAACATCACTTCTCCCTTCCAGAAGCATTTTCTGTTTGCATTATACTAGATTTTTTCTCAAGGTACTATTGTTAGTTCAGACCAAGCATTATCTGTCTCTCCTGCATTGCCTGTTGTCTTAACTTCATGTGACATCTCCATTCGGATCTGTTCCTTTCAAGTTGTGCAGCACTGAGAATCTTCTAGTGACTATTTGTGAAGGTATTGCCCCCCTTATGGTCCTGCAAATTTTGTAGATCTTAGGCTTCAGTTTACATGCCTAAATCTTCACAAGCTGATTAGGAAATAGGATTTGCATCCTTGTACTCAAAAATGAATGGTCCTTTTTCACTGAGCAAAAACATGTGAAAGGCTTAATGTTGTCCTTAACTAGATCCTTTTGACGTTTTAAAGGTCATGGTGGTATACAACAATATTCAGTTTTATTGTAATGTTATTTTTTTGTTGCATCTTATTTGATTAAATTCTTATTTTGTTTTAATTATTTATCCTAATTCCATGTGTTGATGGATTGCTGCTATATAAGCTATACGGAAAACGGTGGCTTTTGAACTCAGGAAAGATCATCGTCCTAAATAACATTAAAGGTGATGTGGTGGTTTGACCCTGGCTGGATGCCAGGGGCCCACCAAAGCCGCTCTATCACTCCCCTCTTTAACCAGACAGGAGAGAGAAGAGTAGATCAAAAGGCTCGTGGGTCGAGATAAGGACAGGGAGAGATCATTCGCCAGTTACCATCACGGGCAAAACAGACTCAACTGGATGAAATTAATTTAATTTATTACCAAGCAAAATCAGAGAAGGAGAGGATAAAAACTGCTGAATCTTAAAACACCTTCCCCCCACCCCTCCCTTCTTCCTGGGCTCAACTTCACTCCCAGTTTCTCTACCTACTCCCCCCAGCGGCACAGGGGGATGGGAATGGAGGTTGGGGTCAGTTCATCACATGTTGTCTCTGTCGCTTCTTCTTCCTCGGGAGAGGACTCTTCCCCTGCTCCAGCGTGGGGTCCCTCCCACGGCAGACAGTCCTCCACAAACTTCTAAAACGTGAGTCCTTCCCATGGGCTGCAGTTCCTCATGAACTGCTCCAGCGTGGGTCCATCCCACCCACAGGGTGCAGTCCCTCAGGAGCAGACTGCTCCAGTGTGGGTCCCCTGCGGGGTCACAGGTTCTGCCACCAAACCTGCCTTGGCGTGGGCTCCTCCCCCACGGGTCCACAAAGTCTTGCCAGGAACCTGATCTGGCGCAGGCTTCCCACAGGGTCACAGCCTCCTCCCTTTGGGCATCCACCTGCTCTGGTGTGGGGTCCTCCCCAGGCTACAGGTGGAGATCTGCTCCACCATGGACCTCCATGGGCTGCAAGGGGACAGTCTGCCTCACCATGGGCTGCACCAGGGGCTGCATGGGAATCTCCTCTCCAGCACCCGGAGCACCTTCTCCCCCTCCTTCTTCACTGACCTTGGTGTTTGCAGGGCTGTTTTCTCTCTCATCCTCTCTCTTCTCTCTCCGACTACTGAGCCACAGCCATTTTTTTTTCCCTCCTTAAATATGTTATCCCAGAGGTGTTTCCACTGCCACTGATTGGCTTGGCCTTGGCCAGTGGCGGACACAGGGAAGACGTCTGGCAGCTTCTCAGAGAAGCCACTCCTGTAGCCCCCCCACTACCAAGACCTTGCCACACAAACCACACAAATACTGCTGCACTTTTGTCTGTTAATTTTAAGCTGAGGCTTAGTAAAACGTTTTCCTGCAGTGGCAGCGTGTGAAGTCCATGAGTTCCTTTTGAGAACTGCTGGCCTATCATCCCGTGGGTTTTTTGCTTACTATATAATGTAACATATTTCAGTTAACTTTCAGGGTATACTAGGTACAGGTACGAAAAGACTCATCTAAAAGATTAATCTTTAGTGTGTGTGACTTGAGTTACAATTTAATTAAACTGGGAACAGTTAAGTTGGGCAGCCTTTCCCATTATGGATGGTCATGTGTTGAACAAAGAATGCATAGTCATTCCTGTAATAATTTAACCCAGTTTTTCAATTCAGTTTAAGCCATATCTGTTGCTTCAAAAGCCTGAAATATTTTGTAGAGCTTAAATAGTCCTTGAAGTTGATACAGACACCTTTGTGGACTTACCAAGCACTGGTCTCTGTTCCAAGTGATTTGTATGTGTGACCGTGCTCCACCAAGGGCAGGCTTCTGACTTTTCGTTTGGTCACTGCACCGGTAGTTGTAACTGGTAACAGGTTATTTTGGCAGATGCTTGTGTATGTCGTAGTTCATCTTGATGACCGTATAATTCATAAGTAGTCACTTGAAGTAGCTTTTTTGTTGAAGGAAAGATATGGGAGTTTGGTCAGTCAGCCAGTTCCAAAGTGATAGCCTAATAGTGATTTTACATATGATAAATACATGGACTGATGAACATGCCTTGTTCATTTGGCAGCGTATTGCTTTATTTCCCATCACTGCATTCAGATAACCAAATCATTTAAGAAAAGTTATGAAGGTGAGCATAAATATTTGCCTGAATTGATCAAATCTTAATTAGCTTTAACTGACAAAGACTCCTCCTTTAATCCTTTGAAAATTTCTAGAGAAGTTATGCTGCACTTAAAATGAGGAGCTCACGTAGTGCTGGAAGGCAATCTAGTAATTAGCTTGTTCCTTTTTTGGGTTTTATTCTGGTGGTTGTTTTTTGAGGGGTGTTTTTGGTGGTTGTTTTTAAGCGATGCTGTGCTCCTATAGTTGAAGCACATAGAACTTGCGAAGATATTCATGCAGTAGTTCTGTCTGTTTGGTATTTTTTCTTTTGTTTGCCTTCAAATAGGTTTCAACTGAATCTTTTCAGTGCACAGTGTGAATAAGACATTTAAAATTATTTGCCGTTAAGGTAGAAAAGATCTTATTGTCCAGTTCATCACCGTACAGTTGTGACACAAACTGAAAGATGCTTTCTCTCATATAGTAGTAACACGTATCAGCTTCTACAACCTATTCAAACATCAAATATTCAATTGGGCCTCTGTTTACTGGAGATGACAGCTGTTTGGGGAGGGTTTGGGTTTTTTTACAATTATTCTGTGGGAAGGTATAATAACAAAAAACCAGCTATGTAAATATTTGCTGATCTGTTGTAACAGTATCTTACTCTGTCCAACAGCAAACATGAGGTCAGTGTCAGAAGAGCCTGTCCCATTACATGAAGAATTTATCTACTGTTGCGGAGCTGCTACCCATGTCTTAAAGTGTGGGCCCTGGAAAGACCTCTCAAAAGATGAAAGTAAAAATCTACCCAGGCTGTTATTCATGATTATTCCTGGTAAGGGTCTTTTTGTTGTTGTTGTTTTAAGTCTAGAAATGTGATGATTGGAATGGGTATATTAAATTTAAAAAATCTCACTAGATAAGTAGAAGAATTTGGCCCGTGCATGCGGCCAAAAAATCAATGGTGAAATTTCCTTGTTATATTTGAGTACTGTTATCTGTACACATAACAGTGCCGTAAGGTAAAATTGCAAAATTAGGATGTCTCACTCATTTACTCTGCGGTGGTGGTGGTTTGCTGACAGCATTGCATGTGTGGTTTTTTTCCCCTGTTGCTCTCTTTCCGTTTATTTCTCGCACATTGAAGTGGTACTGCAATGTCAGCTCTGTGCTGACTGAGAGGTGAAAGTTAACAATATTGAAGGAAAATTCTGGATACAGTAGTTTTTCAAAGCTGGGGTTTTTGTAGTAAATGTTTTTTAATTTAGATTTTTGCACATTAATTTTTATGATAAGCCTCTTGAACTCAGTGAGTGTTGTATAGTTCCAAGTTTTATTTAAATCTGGTCATCTTAAAATGAAAGCTCTAAGCTTTCATTTAGCATATGCTAAAATTAATGGAGAAGTCCTAAATTCATTGAAGGCTGCCCAAGGGTTGTCAGGCCCTGGAATGGGCTGCCCAGGGAGGTGGTTGAGTCCTCCTCCCTGGAGGTATTTAAAAGGATAGATGAGGTGCTTAGGGACATGGTTTAGTGGTGGGATGGCAGGGTTAGGTTAAAGGTTGGACTCGATGATCTCAAAGGTCTTTTCCAACCAAAGCGATTCTATGATTCTATGATTCTAATGACCTGTAGGAGTTCTGTCATTAGCAAAAGCGTAGAGCTTGAGCCTGCTCAAGCACAGATACTGTGATTCTTTCACTCCCTTAGGGTTTGCAGATTTCTAATATTTCCTTTAGTTTACTTGAATGTTTTGGATACTATTGTTACTTCCCCAAAATCAGTGGTGTGAATAATGACTCTGCTGATTATTCAGATTTTTGGCTTACTGTTCCTGTTAAAGTATGCTCTGTTGCTGTTTATGGGCCAGTGTGTGGCTTGGTCCTTACTTAGTGGTGAAAGAGAGCACAGATTCCATTTTTCAGGTTTTTTGCAAGGTTTTGGAAGCCTCATGGAATATTTTATGTTAGTTTCTTTGGGCACAGTGATTTTATGCCCTTGCCTCCTGGAGCTGAGTAGTAGTGTAACTTTTAAGCCAGTGACAGTGAAGTTTAAGTTGTTTCGTGAACTGAAAAGAAGGAATAAGCCGCCTATTATTACATCTTGCTACTCTTTCATGGGAACAATTTTTTAAGCCAGATTCTGTACAGTGTAACTTTTCAGTAAAAGACTATCTGTATGGATCCAAATCGTCAAACAGTTTTCTGGAGGTACAAACCTGATTAGATGCTTTCCAGTTGCTGCTTTCTTCCAGCTAAAGCATTTCTGGAAGGCTTAAATGAAAAGCTAAGTGTTTCTTTTCCCCGCAAGTTCTGGAGCTTTCACCTGTCTTCAGACTGTGATACCCTTGTGTTTGGGTTGGCAGTAGGACCTGTAACTAGGGTAAATCTGTAAAGCCGACTTAAATCGGTAGGAAGATTTGTAGGGGAAGAGCACAAAAGTCAGACATTAGCATCCAAGGTAAGGTAACTCTGCTAGGAAAGCAAGTTATTCTGCTCAAAATATACCAAGTCACGCAGACTTCATGGGCTCTATATTCATCACAGGAAACCTTTATTCAAGAAAATGTAGTGGCAGGGCTACATGGAGCTTATTTCCTGCAGAACAGTTCTGTGGAGATGCCTTAATAACAACATCCTACATGAACTAGATAGGTATCCAGAAATAGACATCAGTGAAATATTCGGAGTGCTTTTGTCACGGTCTGCAAGCTTTTGCAAGCAGCTGATTTATGGTCTTGCTCTTATTTCAGAATTATGTTGATAACAAACTGGAAGTTCTCTCACTGAGAAAACAATTAAAAAACACTGTAACCACAGTAATGCTATCTTTATTTTAGATACCCAAATACAGTAGTGAATCAAGTTACCCAAGCTCCTTGCTGTGGCTGGCAGGGAGCTGACTAGGACCTGGCATAACATAATGCAGTTTTGCTTCTCGTAAATCAAATGTTTTTTTCCTGCTGTATATACCTCATTTTTCAAGGGAAATTCTGTCTGCCAACACAAAAATACAGCCTTAGGAGAGACCCGGACACTTGGGTCATCTGGCAACGTGTTTGTGTACCTAAACAGGATTAGATAGCATTCCCCTCATGCTTTTGTAACTTCCGAGTATGAAATGCAGAGCCTCTGGAGTCCAGCAGTTTTCACACTTGAAAGGCATGTATCCCTACTTGAGATTCTTCATGGAATGAAATAGAGAGGGGCAAAATCATAGCTTGGTAAAGGTTGAGGAAAGAATTACCCAGACAAGGGCAACTCTCACTCCAAAAGGAGAGCATGCACAGCCCCGTGTTCCGTGATCTGACCCAAGCATGGTCAGTCCTCCTGCATGTGGTACGTTGTTCTGTGGATTAAACTGCTCCGGCGCATACTTTTCCAGTCTTAATGAAACTCATGCATGTTTATATGTACTCAAACAAAATGGGGTTGGTGGGTGCATATAGAAGAGAAAGATGATAAAATTCTCGGCTTCTCCTAGAATGTAATTGTTGCAAGAGTCTTCAGAATAGATCCTATGTACTTATTTTCTTTTTTGTTTTTTAGTCAAATTTCTTTTTCATTCTTCTTCATTTCATAATGGGGAGGATTTCTCTCTAGTCTCTCTGATTTTTTTTTTTTTTTTTTTTTAAATGAAAAGGATGACTTGGAGGAGTATATCAATCTCAATGAAATCTCCTTGATCGGGCTGAGGAGGGAGGGAGTGCCCCACCCCAGACTGACGGGGCACTTCTCTAGCCATGGGGTGCAAGGGAGGCTCATACTTGGTCCCAGCTACTTGTCCTGATTTGAGGGGAAGAGGAGGGAAGGAAAGGGTGCTGCTGTTCTCTGAGAGAAAATTTGAATGCTTGCAGGAAGGAGGATTGCTCGAGATCTCGGAAAGTACTTTCTCTTATCTCCAGATGACACTGTAATAACCTTAGCAATGGTGACTGTGAGCTGGAAGGAGTAGTGTTAGGCCTGAAGGAAGTAGTCAGCTATCCAGATGGTTAATAAAGGGGGAGGAAGGTGACTCCAAAACTTCCTTCTACTCTGAAACCAATGGCAAAATTCCCATTGACTTTAAATGAGGCAGGATTCTGCCTCCTGAGGACCGATAGCTCACTGTGCTTGAAGCAGTTGGAATACAGAATGTGCAGTGGAATTCAATCTCATTTAATTGCAACAAGCTAATGTTTTTAGTGATGGCAGTCTGTGTAAACTTATCATTTGAATAAAGTTTTACTATATTAATTGAAATGTTTAATGTGCACTTTTTTGTTCCGTAACATTTTTTTCCTTGTGTAAGCAAAACCTCTGTATAGGAGTAATAATGTTTACTGAAGTAATTACTGTGTAAAAGGCCCAATTTTTCCTCAGTCCAGAATATATGCGTATACTTGTTTGCTTTTCTTAGTATGAATTCTTTTCTATTAAAATCAATGAGATTTACTCATAAGAGTAAAATTAAATGTGTACTGTTGAAGGATCAGGTCCATGGTTTTCTGGAAATGTAGGCGTTACGGAAAGGACAGGAATTACTTTTTTTCTCTTGTGTCATAAAGGTCTACTTTCCCTTTTGCAGTGTTTGTTTAGTGTAAAATTAGCAGTGAAGTATAAAATCTACTATAGCAATATTTAACATTGCTTGGGTTCATTGGAAACCAGGATCCACAAAGTGTAATGGAATTTTTTTACTGTTTTAGGAGTATCTGTCTATTTGTGTCTGTGTATTTATGAAACATTTAACTTTGCAAATAAATACAGTACAAACTTTAAAACCACCATGTTGTTTAGCTCATGAAGTTTTGCTGTTCATCAAGTTTTTCTTGCATCTCATTGTAGGAACATACTGCAATACCTTCGTTCCAGGCTTCATAATTTATGTTACCGTTGCTGTAAATGATGCAGTTTTGTTATTTGCAATCTTGTACTCAGGAGCGTTAGTTCATGGTTGATAATGTATCATGTAAATAACATTTTATGTGGTAAAGCGTGCTACACGAGTTTCATTAATACACAGAAACCATTTCGGAATTCGGTTCTTTGTCATGCATGCAGAGTGCTCCCTACGCTTGCCAAGTTTCTTGATCTGCCTGCTTGCAGTTGGATTGCTGCGGGGTTATTGGATCATCTTATTGTTTTACCAACTCATGCAGTGACTTGGTGATGTTTAAGGCCTATGAGGACTTAACCAGACACTTTTTTTTTTTTGAAAGTATAAACATTTAATATCCTGAGTTTATCCTCTGAATCAAGAGTTGCTTATGGTTTTCTGTGCAACAGAAAGTGGGGGCTTGGATTCTGTTTTTTTCCCAGGGGTAGTTACATGTACTTACTTCAACAAGACTGTTGTTGCTTGAACACTACTTAACTATTTTTCAGCAGTGAAAATAATGCAGACAATTTGCCAGAATTATGACAGATCTTTAATGTGTTCTCCCTTGGAATGAGACTTCCTGTTAGCTTTAAAATCTTTGAAGTTCTCTTTTTGACTGTAAAGACTCTGAAAAGCATTCAATACATTATCTGGCTTTGTCTTCACCTGCTGTTTTGATATTTAACAATCATCACCCTCAATATTTGCATAAGAAAAATTACATTAAGTTTCATTATATAATCATATTTTGCACTAAAACAAATTGTATAGCTCTGAAGCTTAGTTCCTTTGTATTTTGTTTTTTTTTGGCTCCCACTAAAACATTTTCTTTTTTAGTTGTTAATCATTCCCTCTGCTCAGCAATCACTGGAATGAATAATTCTTCAGAAGTCTACTGTCACCACCAAGACCAAGGGGTTTGCTTAATAATAAAAGAATCTAGTTCCTCATTCTACAAACCATGTAAAGCATGTTTACACCAATTCTCTTTAATTTGGTTTTAGAATGTGCTTTAACTTATACAAGATTTATGTGTTGGTACATAATCTGTATGTTCTAACCACTCATCTGCCAGAACTGCATTGGATCTAGTAAGGACTCCTCACATCGGCAGATTAGGTTGCTTATGTAGCTTCTGGCAACCCTGGCCAGAATGTAATCCAGAATCCTCTATGTGAATCTTGGTACTTAATGTGTGATTAAATCAATAAAAAAAAGATAGATCAGAACGGTTTATGTGAAGCAAAATTTGATTTTGGAGTAGACAGTACTGAGTTACCGAAGCAGGGTACTTCCATCCTCTCGGACACTACTTTTTAAGTCAGAAGCCAGTGTCTCCTGCCCCAGGGCACAGTAGTTTTCACTGTTTACCTTTGAAATACAGCTGGAGGAAAGGGGAATGCTGCTGGCAAAGGACAGCCAGGTTAAGAGGAAAGATGACTTTTTACCTCCTGGGCAAGGGGACTACTGTGTTCTGGGTCCTGTTCTGCTCTGTATGCTTTGTGCTCAGTCCCTGAATGAGCCCCAGCAACAATTCTGTGAACAAAGTCCAGAACCTGCTCTATCTGAATGCATTAGGCAGTAAAAGCTGCTTTTTTTCCTCTTTCTGGTTTTGTGGTTTGGTTTTTCTGACTGAATAGTGCCAGAGCATCAGCAGTAGGAAAAACTGTCTGTCCAGCCTCACCTCATTTTTTAACTCTGCAGTTTTGTCGCTATCAGCCTGGTTATGAGAGCTGTGCTGTACTTTGTTTTGTTGTTGTTGGGTTTTTTTGGAGGGGGGGCATGTTTGGTTTTGGAGATTTTTTGGCTTTTTGGGGGGTTTTTTTGGTTTTTGTGGGATCAGGCTGGGTCCATGTCACCTAGTTCAGAAAGGGACTCCAAGGCCCAATTTCATCCAGCCTAATATTAAGCACCTAATTAAGATGCTAAAGTAAAGACCACAAATTCCTAGGCACTTTTGTGTAATCAGTAGCTAGGGATGGGTGCTGCCATCAGCATTTCTGCCTGCTAGGAGGTTAGGTTGCCCTGAGATGTTGTGAAGTCTCCAGCTGTGGAGAAAATCAAAACCGGACTGGATGCAAACCTGGGCAGCCTGCTGTAGCTGACCCTGCATGGGCAGAGGCTGGGCTAGGAGATCTCGGGTAGTCCCTTCCGACTTCAGTAATCCTGCAAATGCCACCCAGGGACTGGCCATCCAGGCTTCTTGCCCAGGTGTGGATTCTGTTCTGGATTGATTTTGGGGTACCCTTGAAAGGGAATAAAGATAAGTATATGGATAGTCTTAGATAAATACTTGATTAGAATTAGCCACTCTTTCAAGAGCTGTAATTTAAGGTACCCTCTCCTTGCCTTCACAGCCTTACTGCATAGTAAATGCTTTAATGCTGAAATTGGGGGTTTTGAGTGTTAGGAACCATATAGAATTAAAAATAGGTAATGGATGAAGTATGGTACTTAAACATAGTATGGAAAGAGTATGCCAGAAGAGGGAGCTGTTTTAAAGATTAGAAAAAATATAGCATTTTTTGAAAGCTTATTGCTATAATAGCCAGCTATAGCATGTACTAGCAGGCTTCAGGGTATCATCTGAATGCATAGGTAAGCACTGAATGTTTCTCTACTGTATGCTTATCACAAAAAAAAAATAGTAATTTTATAAGACCATTCATATGGCAGTGATTAATTGGTTATGTTGGTTGTTGAGGATCATAAAAATGCGATTTACTTGCATTAGGAGGAGTGAAATAAAGGAAGTCCCATTAGAACAGAGAATATAAGGATTGGAGTGCTGGGGCTTTTGTTCCTAGCCTTTCCACTGGGTTGCTTTTCAACAGATGCCCAGTCATCCTCACAAATCGTGTACCGAACCACCAAACAAACCTTCTTCGTTCGCATTTGCAAAATTTACATAATATATCACCCAAGTCTCTAAGCTAGCATTCAGTTACAGTCAGCTGACACAGAGTAAGTAAATTAACAATAAAAGCACAGCTACCTAGAGTGAGACAACATACTTCTTCTCCTGGAACATTTTAAATCATTGATCAGCTCCATGGGCAGCTCCACTCTCACTGATTGTGTGAAATTCTTGAGCCAGGACATGCATCATCTTCTGATTGTACAGCAGTAAATACCCAAAGGGCATAAAGGAAAAGAGTTCATCACATTTAAGTACTTTAGGTCTTTATTAAGGGAATCATTCATTTAACTTTGGATTTTGGTGGTTTGAATTAAGTAATCCTTTTTAGATGCAATGAGAATTTTTAGATGAAAGTCATAGAGGGTAATGTTGAAATAAGCTATGTAGGGCTCCTGCTTACACACTAACTTGCACTTTATTTTGCTTAATCCTGTATCACATAGTTTTGAAGACCTGAAGCTGAGGCTATTTCCTGTGTGGATGCATATTTTTCCATCATATTAACACTGCGCTTTATGTATTTGTCTTCACTTGCCTCTGCTAGTGTAAGATACAAGAAGTTGCATGGGTTCTGTTACCTGTGCTTACTTTGACCGTGTCTCCCCAAGTAGAGCAGTGCTGCTATTGTCCATCCTCAGCTGAAGCAATGGAGCAGAGAAGAAGGGAAATTTAGGTGCTCAAAAATGAAGGTGATGCTATTTAACTTACCTGGTCCAGAGAATCAACTTCAGAACCTTGTTTGGTGGAGCCTTGGCTCCCTTGACAAGCCATGTGGAGGATTATGCAGCTCAGAATGGTATCTAGTCCAGCTGGCACACTTGAGTCACATGCAGCTAATCAGCAAAAAAAAGGAACCAAAAAAGTCTCAGTTTTGCATCTAAAATTCTACTCTGAGGGAGATGTTTATATCTGAACAGCATCCCCTCTCTGTGTGCACACAGATACTCTACATAAAGAAACGTTCTTTTGCATCTTAGCTTAGCAGTAGCATTCATATGTTCCTTAGTATTTGCAGTGCTTGAAGTTAAGCTTAATCCTGAAGATTGTTATACTTGAGCAGAGTATTTGCTGGCACGTTAGCCAGGAGAGAACGGCAGTGAATCTGCAGCTCTTTCATGGGGAGAGGCAGAGAAACGCTGTGCTCGTATCACGGCCTCTGCTGCTCGATTAAAGCCTAGGACTTGAGCAGCCACTTGATGCTTTGGATGTATTACTTGCCTCCTGGGCTGCTCTTCAGACTGGCTCTGGGAAAGCTAGCTGGTGTTCCTAAAATTTTCAAGAGCAGCTTTCCTTGTATCCCACCTCTCTATGTTATGACCTTATGTGATCAACATCATGGAGTCTTCCTGGAAAGTCTCTACCATTCCCTGCTTTATTAGCAGGTGAGACTTAAGTAATTGAACCTCTGTTTGAAGGAAACTGGGTGGCAGGACTGGGATGTCTTAGAGCTCTTGCCTTCAGGTACCTCTTAGAACCATCAAGTAAGGGATAAAGCAGAATGTTGCTGAGTCTAAAGTAGTGTGGATGTTAGAAACTATTTGTAGAGTGTATATTAAGACCCACCAGGCACTGGGAATCTAAGAGCTTAGTGCTTGGAGCACTTAAACTTATTTCACAATCCAAAATGTTTGTCAACAATACTGGCATAAGGTATTCCTGTTCCCACCACACTGAGCCGCTCCACCCCTCGGTTATGGCAGAACAATAGTTTGAGAGATCATGCTGTGAATTAAATAAATACATACATTTTATTTCTGGGGTCTTTTTAAAGCTGGAACAGTTCCCTGTTTGGGTTCACAGCATGGCCCCACAGAGTTGCGCCAGTGTAATTCAGGGGCTGGTGAGCCATCGTAGGGGGGTGGGAATGACGGTCAGGGGAGAAGGTGGGAGTTCCTTCAGCTGGACTTGCTGCAGAACTTTCTGTTGTTAAATTATGGTTTCAGTCCACAACACGCAGCGCATATATGTGGGTTCACACGCTTAGTCTTGAGACTTCTCTGGAAGGAGTTGGTACCCCACCAGTCACACCAAGTGGTTGCTGAGAATGCCTCTCCCTCGTGGCTTCTGCTTTTGTTTACGCTGCAGCTCCAGATGAAGCTGCCAACTCTTTGCATTTGACCCTGAGTTCTCAGATTTTGACATGGAGAATTTGTATTTTACATTGCTTTGAACTTGGGGGGGCTTTTTTTGCCTGAATAAAAAATTTGACGGGGGCAAAGGAGCTTTCTTACTCTGCAGTAACTGGTGTACGTGATGCAAAAGCAATCAATGAGAGCAGACTGTTCTGCAGAGTTCAAAGTTTGTGTAGTGTAGCAATCCAGGTTATCTTGCTCTACACGGAGCAAGATAATGTCTTTTCCCCTTTCCCCATGATGACAGGTGGCCATATCAGAAGATAAGGTAGTAAGAGCACAGCTTTCTATTTCAGTGGAACATAAACGCAGCAGAAGACTTTTGATTCACATGCATGGGATATGTGTTATACATGACCATGGGTTTTAAATTTGCAGTTGAACAGGAGCAAAAGTATGCACACATATACACACACCCACCCCAACCCTATCTTCCTGATGCTTCCAAAACTACTTCTTCCAACATTTCCAGCCACTTCTTTATCTCTAGCATAAATATTCATGGCTTAATTAGGAGATCAGTCTAATTTTCAGCTGACCATCTATTTTTCTCAGATGACAATGCATATAAGGTGCTGGTAACTGGTGGAGTTCTTAGTGGTTAGTAATGCTTTGATTTTCATGCATAGATTATTTGGCCTGTTTGTTTCTCGTTAATAAAATGGAAGTAATGAAATCTCTTTCAGTCAACTGCTTGAGGGCTTGTCAACGGGATGTGCTGTCTCGACTCAGACCAAGGTTCTTTGAGGGCTCTTCCCTTTATTTCACTGAGCTAGACAGTTTGACTTCCTGAGAATATTATTCTTGGGGGATAACACTAACTTGTCTATACCTATTTGATTTCTACTTTTAACCCCCATAAAACTCTGAATACATCAGTCAATTTTCCCCTTATTTTTCTGATAGGGGACTCAGAATGGTACCAAACAAAAAAGAGTTTGGCAAGAAGGCAGACATGCTGGTAGATTACCCCCTGAAGGAAAGGTGTAAGTGTGTTCTGTCCCACAATATATGTTAGAAAATTCAATTTTTAGGACGTGGCTCTCCATTATTTTTCCTACTTATGGACTCCTTGTTTATGACTAATATTTTAAACTATGCTGACAGTTGTGCTTTGTTTACTGGGTCAGCCCACCAGCTTCCATTGTCTTTAGAAAAGAAAAAAAAAATCTTTCATTAAAAATAAAAAATTCCTCATGCAAAGAGGAGCCTGTATGTCAGATCTAGGCTTGAAATATGCCACTTTTGTTGAATTTCCCAGTGCTCCAGAAGTACCTCTGATGGGGGCTTGGCACATTTGAGCTTGTTAAGTTTGAGGAGGCAGAGTAATGACAGGATGGTTGAACGTCCAACTGTGCTTTACAGTATTTCCCTCCACTAAATCTGGGTGGCAGATGTGACTTACTGAAGTGACTTACTGAAATTTCTCAATCCGCAGTCTTCTCTCGGTGCCCTCTCCCTGCTAATGAGGCGTCATTTCCAGCATGGATCCATCCTGCCTGGCTGCGTGCAGCGTAATCAGGAGAGGAGGTGATCCTTCTCTCACAGCACACAGAGGCTTGAGTTGGCCAGAGTTGTGGAAAAGTTGTGTTCTAGGGTGTTTTGCTTGATTTGACCATTTAAAAAAGGATCTGTTTCTCTTTATATGATGTCTGCGGCAGAAGGGAAGAAGAAATTACCTACTGAAGGGCTTACCTATGAAGGAAATCCAGTGTTTCCATGTGCATCGTGTACAAATAATGCAGTTAAAATGTTTAAAGCTACAGCACCAGTGTTCTACTGCCAGAAGTACTTGAGCTGATATGGATTTGCCTTGATATTAAATATTTTGTCCTAGTTATCTCTGAAAACAATAAAAAGTTAAATATATCATTTCGGATTCTAGTTAACACATGGCCTCATTTCTATCCTGACAGTAAATCCTATGGATCACTGAAGCTATATTAGAAATAAATTTGACCCATTGTGTTCAATATCTATGGAAAAGTAGAGCCAAAAACTCAGTAAGTCATACCCCTTGTGCTTGTTTTCCTGTTACAGGCATGATGGAAGATTTTGATCATTGCCCTGATTTCCCTTTTGAAAACAGCCCTTGGTTATTCTTGGTGGATTTAAAAACTCTTGTTAGAATAAATAAGTATGTAGTAATACATACTAACAAACTGCTTTCGATCTTTTACATTTTGGATCTTTTATATCTGTTATCGCAGTCTTCTCTTGTGCAGTAACTTGTGTTTATGAATGAGGAAAGTGTTTGCCTGAATGAAATGTTTGGGTTGAAGGCTTCATGGAGCATCAACTCAGGACCAGTACTAATAGCCTACCTACAAGACCTTTTTCCTCGGTTAGAGATACAGTGGTGTCAATGCAAAGAGTTTTTTCCTAAGGTTGTGTATTGGTAAATTTTGGTTTATCGATATGCAGAATAGTTTGTTCTTTTGTCTTGCATTTCTGAAGACTGATAACAAATGTAAATGCAAAATTTGTTTGCAAAATCACTTTGAAGTGTTCCTTTCAAATGTTACATTCCCTTGACAGTCTTGATATGTAGAAGTTTCAGAAACACATTTTCAGTCTTTTTTTCTGAAATTAGATGTCTTTGTGTTCCCCATTGCTATTTTTTCACTGTGTCATTTTATTCTAAAAACGATCTTAGAACCAAAAAATTAACCTAAAAACCTAATAACCCCAAAGCCCCCAAACCTATGCTTTTTCGTGACTCTGACCAATGGTACAGCATAGAGAAATCTGTGATACATTTTTGAAAATGTACTTTCTGGAGCTTTTTGAATGTATTGTTTGCTTCCTCTGTGTATATTATTCAAAAGTGATCAAATCTTCAGAGCTGTTTATCTGCACAAAACAAATAATTTGTGGTTATCTTGGTTTGGAATTGTTTATTTTTCTTGCCTTTGTCATTTTCAAAAATGTTGTCTCATCAGGGTGGTTGTTATTCAGATGTGTTTCATAGGCTTTCTTGTGAACCCATTTGACACGGAGTCTCATGTTCCTCTCTGCACACTTCCTCTGTTCTCCCTTGTTCTTTCAGAACAAGCTTTTCTTTGCTGCCGCTCCAGTTCTGCTTCAGCCCCTGAAGCCGACTGAAAAATTCCCTCTGGGAATTTTAGACCCGGTGCAGTGTTCACTGCAGCCCCCCTGCCAGCATCGGTTGTAGTACAGATTGGATCAGAGAGACCAACCACATCTGGGGCGTTAAAAGTAGTTAGATCTGTCCTCATCTGCATGAGCAGATGCTTAAGAGACTCTCTCTGTGTCGGTGTGTACCAGGAGACCCAATTAGATGTGTTAATTTTCCATTTGCTGGGGAGGCAACAGAACAAAAATTATTTAATTGTAAGCACCAGAAAATCCCGGTTTCTACCTCTAAAATGCAGTGAAAAATTCATTATTCTATTATGAACTCAATTTTTTCAGTTTTATATCTCAATTTTAACTCCCAAGAACCATTAGTTTACAGGCGTATTTAAAAAATAATTAATAAAATCAAGGCTTTTTTTGTATTTATGTACCCGTCTTACCTGGTTGAGACATTAGAGGTAGGTAACTATTGAAATACATCTGTGGATTTTATAACCCTTGCAATATCACTTAATCACAAAGGCCAGGAGGTTTGCAGTGGGCAAAATCAGGACTTTGGATATTATGTGCCGGGAGAGCTACTGTTAATCGTTCATATGAGAAGAGAAGCATGTGCTGTCCTGTCACAATTTCTAGCTGGGAATTTTTATTCACAGGCTCAATTGTCACCTGGGCAAAACCAGCTGTGTTAGGTTAATTCAGGTTTATTGGGCTGTCTGTGGGATTTCTTGAGAGGTAAATGAACCCACATTTGACCTGTTAGTGAACAGCAGGCAAGCTTATTTGCTGCTCAAAATGTGTATGAAGAATGTGTATTATAAAATCCTCTGTGTAAGTTTTATAGCTGTATCAGGCTAAAAACTGTGTGTGTATATATAGGGAAAAAAATGTGAAATGTTCTTGAAAAACCTCTCTAATAAGCTGTGTTACAGGCACCTGGCTGAATCCTTCTGAGATTCCCTATTTTCACAACCCGAGCAAATACATTAAGGTGCTTTCTGGCCAAATTCATGATTCCAGAGTTAGAGAGGATCAAACAGAGTTCTCACATGTGGTTCTGCATAACATCCTTGTAATGGTTTGCTCTTTGGCTGATGCTGCTCCCCTAGTGCACGGCCTGTAAACGGAATACAGCGCAAAGAATGCCTGACCCCTAGATGTGCAAACAGGTGAAAGCTTAATTGGGGTGACTTTATGATGCTCATTCAAACGTTACTTGACATGTTTTATTCGAAATCTCTTGACCCTGCGTGGCAGAGGAACCTCTGTGTTTTTCCTTTTAAGGCCTGATCGTCAGCCCCGGTGTCGGTTTCTGCAGTTTTCTCCCAAGTGTGAGAACATCATTGTGTTTTTTACATGCTCCATTTAAATCCTTCTGACATCTGCGTGGGCTGCTTTCCGTTCATTAACATAGGGGAGTTGCATCCTCTTCCATGGTGGCTGGTCAGACGCCAAAGGCAGATTAAGTTTCCTTGAGCAAGGAACTTGTCATTTGGGCTCTTCAAGCTGGAGCTTTGGCAGGGAGAATCATTGCCACAAAAATGATTTTTGTGTGGTCCTGCTGTGCGCCCCTGGATTTCAAATATGATTTATGGCTGCTCATTTAAAAAAAAAAAAAAAGTCTGTATTTGGTTTTGTTGCAGATTATCATGTAAATACATACTTAATTCTGAAACTGTGAATTATTTCTAAAATTAAACTCATGGTAATTCCTGGCATATTTTCCAGTTCCTCAAGTTCTTTGTAAACCCACTGTTGGCTGTGTGTTTCCCTTCTGCTGTTCGTGTAGTTGCCTTTAATCTGTATGGTCCTGCTGAGGTCTCCGAGCGGACAGAAAGCAACCCTGGGAGCAGCGCACGAATGCCAGCTCCTGCTCCCGCGGCGGGTGGGCTTGCGGAGACACGACTGAAAACACCGGGGAGCAGCGCACGGGAAAACGTGCAGAACCCAAAAGCTTGTTTCAAAACAAGGTGTAAGAAACCTCATCGCTGCTTGGGATGATTTAGCTATGCATAAATTTCTTCTCCCTCACTCCCCACTACTCTTGACATTTACTAAAGACTGCTTAAATAAATCTTCTTCAGTTTAGACATCCCTTCCAGAACTGCTAAGAATTAACTTTCATTTTGTGTTTTAGTCTCAATTTCATTTCAGTAAGCTGTATATATTTTCACCCTACCCCTTTCTGGACAGAGGCTTTTCCTGTATGTTTTGGTGTGTATCTTTGTTTCTAACCTGAAACATTTTGCCGTTGTGGTTTACATTGTACATTCCTCAGTAAGTCTGCAAATTATTTTTGCACAGGGTTATCTAATGCTAGTAGTTTACATTTTGCATTAATATTTTCTATTGCAGAAAAATTCAAAGTGCCTTGACAATTTGTAAGCCACCAAAGCTGTCGTTGCTTGTGGGGAGTAGCCACGGTCTGTGACTTTGTAAATGAGCATTATACATTTGTTTTGCATTCAGAATTAAGCTGATTGAATTGCACTGATGGCATACTGCATTTAAGGCATACTGCATTTAAGGCATACTGCATTTAAGGCATACTGCACTTAAGGCATACTGCACTTAAGGCATACTGCACTTAAGGCATACTGCACTTAAGGCATACTGCACTTAAGTTTAAACTTCCCGAGTCTGAGTAACTGAAGTGCAACATCTCAAATATTAGCATGATTTCATTTTAAGACAGACCATGTTTGACCTTATGACACTTTGTATAGGAAATCATGTGAAATCAGGATAAAAGTTATTCTTTATCAGCAGTACCCTGGGGCAGATATTTAGTTTGTACAAATTGTTCTCTCTCCACTGCTAGCTGCCTTCCTAAGGAGGAAGTGGTTGGTATTTAAAATCTTGATTTGATGGAAAAAACATTAATAAGAAAGTATTCCAAAGCGAAAGGCAGGCAAGTGCATGTTTATAAGTAATTTTCATGATTGTAACTATGTGGATGATCAGAGAGTAGTAGTTCCAGTTCTTGAAAGCCTGTATCTGCAGGACGTACGTGGAGAATGTTTACCTCCTAATATAGCTGGAAGCTACACCTCTGCACATTCAGTCATTCTGTACAGTTTTGCTTTAGCTGTGGGTGGAATAGATCGGAAAAGGAAGAAGTGGATTCCCGTCTTCAAATTAAAAATAGAATGACTTTGGGCTTAATGTAGGCTAGCTGGATGAAATGCCGTGTATGACGGAGAAGAACAGAAAAGGTGGCTGGAGTCCTTTGGTTTTTGAAACTTGTGAGTACACCAACTTAGTGTTCTAATTCCCTGTGCAAATTGGACCCTTCCCATGAAATGCTTAGACATCTTTTGCAAATCAAGCTAATATGCAGTGTATTGTAGTTTTATGTCTTTTTTTATTATGGTCACTATTTACAGCTATTGTTTAAAAGACTTCCGAAACAACATAAACACTGTTGAAAATTAAGCACAGTTGAGAGCAACTGCTTAAGATGTGCCTCTTGGTTCAGATGACTGCAACTTGAGATTTGCTGGCACGCATGAATGATTCAGGTGCCCTGAGGTGTCTGAGGATTGATGTGGTATTCAAATAACTGGAGTAACCTTCAAATCATGGAGGTTAACACAGCACTTGCTTATGGTTTCCATTTTTTGACACTTAGTTGCTGAGTGAAAGAACATTTGGCAGGTTTGGTTTGATGCACTGGGAAATCCTTAAAATGCACAAATGAGCACTACATTGCCCGGGTGCCTTTGTGATGAACCTAGTTGTTCTTTTTTCTATAAAATAAAATAGTTTAATTGAACAATATTTCAACTGCAGTAGATGAGCTCAAAATATTGTTGATCACAGACTGCTGTGCATATTAAGCCCCAATTATTTCCATTAGCTGTTACCGTAACAGCCTGTGGTGCAGCCCATGGTGAGGCAGACTGTCCCCTTGCAGCCCATGGAGGTCCATGGTGGAGCAGATCTCCACCTGTAGCCTGGGGAGGACCCCACACCAGAGCGGGTGGATGCCCAAAGGGAGGAGGCTGTGACCCTGTGGGAAGCCTGCGCCAGATCAGGTTCCTGGCAAGACTTTGTGGACCCGTGGGGGAGGAGCCCACGCCGAGGCAGATTTGGTGGCAGAACCTGTGACCCCGCAGGGGACCCACACTGGAGCAGTCTGCTCCTGAGGGACTGCACCCTGTGGGTGGGATGGACCCACGCTGGAGCAGTTCATGAGGAACTGCAGCCCGTGGGAAGGACTCACGTTTTAGAAGTTTGTGGAGGACTGTCTGCCGTGGGAGGGACCCCACGCTGGAGCAGGGGAAGAGTCCTCTCCCGAGGAAGAAGAAGCGACAGAGACAACATGTGATGAACTGACCCCAACCTCCATTCCCATCCCCCTGTGCCGCTGGGGGGAGTAGGTAGAGAAACTGGGAGTGAAGTTGAGCCCAGGAAGAAGGGAGGGGTGGGGGGAAGGTGTTTTAAGATTCAGCAGTTTTTATCCTCTCCTTCTCTGATTTTGCTTGGTAATAAATTAAATTAATTTCATCCAGTTGAGTCTGTTTTGCCCGTGATGGTAACTGGCGAATGATCTCTCCCTGTCCTTATCTCGACCCACGAGCCTTTTGATCTACTCTTCTCTCCCCTGTCTGGTTAAAGAGGGGAGTGATAGAGCGACTTTGGTGGGCCCCTGGCATCCAGCCAGGGCCAAACCACCACAAGAAAAAAAATCTTTATTTGTTCAGATGTTTTGTTTACTCCCCTTGAAGTATTTCGGCAGAGAGCAGCTAAAGTGAAAACATAAAATGACCGAAGTTGCAGAGATGCAACTATATGAGCTATATTAGGAGATAAACATTCTCCACTTATAAATATTGCAGATGCAAGCTTTCAAGAGCAGGGACTACTAATCTGCATTTACTTAAGTCAGTGCAAATCTGGCATAACTCCATTGAAATTGGAAGTTCAATAAACAATAAATTTATAGCTGCTTTACACGTGGTGATTTCTCTATAGAAGTCTTTGCTGTTACAATCTTTGTTGTTGATTTTCCTTTCCATGTGTGCCAGCGGTTCTCATTCATACCCCTTCAAGGCATTTTAAAGTATCAGTAGCAGTTCTAACAGCTGACCCCTCAAAATGCCTTTTACCACGAGCAGATGCTTATGAAGAGTGAGGAAATGGGGTTTCTTTTACCTGCCTAAAATACACATCACACTGATCACAGCAAATTTCCCTCAAAAAAGTATTAGAGTGCCTTGAGCTTTGCATAGTGTTTGATGCAAAGCCTCACTGTTCGTAAACAGTTCTTACTTCGCTGCTTTTAAGCTGGTGACTGGTTCCTGAGAATATTTATGTGTTAGGCTCACCTGGCTGGTGATGGGAAAGAGCGTCAAAATGTCTAAGACAGCTGTTGCCATTTCTCCCCTTTTCTGCATTATTAAAGGAGAAAAAAATGGAAAGAAAAAAGTCTGGGTTTGAGGTTAATTTTGTGATTCCTTGATCTCAAAATACCCGATTGCATTATATTCCAAGACTAAGTGTAGTGCCAAAACATCATGATCATTTGTACTACAAAAGACACACTTTTTGGATTGCTGCTACTTTCATCTTCAGCCTTGCTGAAAGACAGGTTTCCACTATGTAACATCAATCCAAGGAGCTTGACAGATGATGTCTAGGTTTGATTTTATTGTCTCTGGGACTCTATATGATATATTTTTGGTGCATGAAAATGTGGTGCAACTGTATGAATGTGTGACCCCTGTGAATTTTAAGTTGTTTTTCTGGAAATCAGTTTGCAAAAATTTGATCATGCATTCTGGAGTTTACATATACAAGAACTTTTTCTTTTTTTTTTTTTTATTTCTCCTTTAGTGTTAAGCTTACAAAGAAATGCTTAGAATCATAAAATCATTTAGGTTGGAAAAGGCCTTGAAGATCATCAGTCCAACTGCTAACCTAAGCCTCCCATCCCACCACTAAACCACGTCCCTAAGCACCACGTCTGCCCAGGTTTTCGATACCTCCAGGGATGGGGACGCGACCACTTCCCTGGGCAGCCCGTTCCAATGCTTGACAACCCTTTCGGTGAAGAAATTTTTTCTTATTGTCTAACCTAAACCCGCCCTGTTGCAACCTGAGGCCATTTCCCCTCATCCTATCGCTTGTTACTTGGGAGAAGAGACCAACACCCACCTCACTACAGCCTCCTTTCCTTCTATGCTTAGAACATATAATAACTGATACTGTGGTTTGGGGGTTTTGATGTTTTGGTTTGGTTTTTTTTTTCAAAATCCGTGTACTCCAGTAAAAATAATGTTAAGGTCAGTAATTTTATTAAGGTCTAAAAACCATCAGACACACTTTCTACATGTAAGTGAGGGATGAGGTATGTGTGATGTATTACCTAGAGTGGAAGGCTTCCCTGCTCTGCCTGCGTGTCATCACTGGGGTGAGCAATGGCATCAGCTCCTGCGCAGGTGCCTGTGCCGGTGGTGGCTCTGGGCGCCTGGTGGCCCGCTGCCCTGCAGTGGGTAGGCTCTGTTCTGGAAGCCGTGGACTGAGGGAATGCCTCTTGGGAGAGCATGAACTTACTGTGTGTGACCTGAAGAGCAAAAGGGTTGAAGTAGAAGACAAAATGAAAACGCCCACTATGGAAAGGGAAGAAGTGGAATAAACCTAGTTTTTATCTCCACACACCAATTCTACAAATACTAATTTGATTACAGCTCTAATTCTTCTTCTCTGTAACTATCAATACTTACATAGCTCAGCCTCTGTTATTGCAATCAGACTGATGTAAAAGTGTTTACACAATTTTAATGTGGGTTGGTTGTTTCTTTTTTTTCTTCTCTTACCCTTTCAATAATACATTTGTGTTATTTTGGGATATCTTTGTCTTGTTACTTGGGAGAAGAGACCAACACCCACCTCACTACAGCCTCCTTTCCTTCTATGCTTAGAACATATAATAACTGATACTGTGGTTTGGGGGTTTTGATGTTTTGGTTTGGTTTTTTTTTTCAAAATCCGTGTACTCCAGTAAAAATAATGTTAAGGTCAGTAATTTTATTAAGGTCTAAAAACCATCAGACACACTTTCTACATGTAAGTGAGGGATGAGGTATGTGTGATGTATTACCTAGAGTGGAAGGCTTCCCTGCTCTGCCTGCGTGTCATCACTGGGGTGAGCAATGGCATCAGCTCCTGCGCAGGTGCCTGTGCCGGTGGTGGCTCTGGGCGCCTGGTGGCCCGCTGCCCTGCAGTGGGTAGGCTCTGTTCTGGAAGCCGTGGACTGAGGGAATGCCTCTTGGGAGAGCATGAACTTACTGTGTGTGACCTGAAGAGCAAAAGGGTTGAAGTAGAAGACAAAATGAAAACGCCCACTATGGAAAGGGAAGAAGTGGAATAAACCTAGTTTTTATCTCCACACACCAATTCTACAAATACTAATTTGATTACAGCTCTAATTCTTCTTCTCTGTAACTATCAATACTTACATAGCTCAGCCTCTGTTATTGCAATCAGACTGATGTAAAAGTGTTTACACAATTTTAATGTGGGTTGGTTGTTTCTTTTTTTTCTTCTCTTACCCTTTCAATAATACATTTGTGTTATTTTGGGATATCTTTGTCTTAAAAAGTGAATGCCTTTTTACACAATACTGCTCTCGAAGCCTTTTGCCATTGATGATATCCAAACCAAGAATTGCCTAGTATTTGAGTGAAAGACATGTAACTGAGCAATCCTAACCAAGATGGTGGGCTTCCCTGGTGTCTAAATGATAATAAGAAATCAGTGGAAATATCCTGGGAAATGAATAAATAAATAGAGAGAAATTATATGGTTTTATGTCTCTATGGAATTTTTATGCATCCTATGGGAATCAGGAAACAGAATCTGCTTCATCTTCACAAGGATTTACGCTCCAACTTAAGTCCCTTGACACTGTCACTATTGATATCCAAAAGAGAGAGGAAAAAAGAAGGAATAGAGATTAGAGTTTTGTTTGGAATCCTGAAATCCCTACTAGATATATATTTTTATCTTTGGGACAGTATTTCAGTTTGCACTTCAGCAACAGTACCTGACTGATGATATTGTCACTGTTAAGCAATAGGATTAGAGCAAGGTGGTCTGCTTTCCCAGGGCAAGACGGATTTTTTCAGACACCAGCCTCTTCCGAGAAGTTCTCTCTAATGCTGATGGGATGCAGGAGGGATGACAGATTCTCCCATGGTTCTAGAAAACAAGGGTTGAAAAGGAAAGAGCTGCTCAAGAGGCGTGGAAGAGGACAGAAGAGAAAACGAAGTTACAAGCAGAAAAAATTAATTTAGTCCAATGAGTTTAAAATAAAATCATCCTCTCTTTTAGGGTCATTACAGACCTTTGCATTGTCAGGATACCACACACTTATTTTGAAGTGGTAACACTGAGATATTCTGGAGGGCAGATGTCTGGATCAGTTGTTATATGCTGTAGTCTTTGTAATATTTTTATAAGACCTGGGGGTTTCTTTGCCCAATTTTCATGTATCTGTAACTTGATGGGATTGCTAAGCAAGCTGGTTGACCTCTGATCGAGAAGGAGATTTCTTGCTTGTCTTGAGCTTCAATTTTTGTTTCTGTAATTTCAAAGTAATTCTGTAAAATGCTTCTCATGGCTGCCATTGATCAATGGAATTAAACCAGTTCAATAGCGCAGCCCCTGAAATTGGGAAAATAAAAACTGAAAATGTGCTAGAGAAAATAAATTAACAGATTGCTGTGTAATGCTGTTTGTTTTGCTTTGAAGCAGATTGCTTGCTGTTGGAAGGTTAATGCTGACTGTGCTTGTATGTTTTGTTTTTTGGCAGGTAACCCTGGACTGGCAGGTTATTACAGGACCTTTATACAGGCCTTATATTGTGGACTAAATCAGCAGTATCCCGTTTGGGTTGTGAGCCATGCCGGACATTGTAAGCCTCCTAGTGGTATGGAAATGATAGAAGGTACATACAAATATTTGTACACACCCCTGCCCCCAATTTCACTAGCAGAACTTGTGCCTATTAAAAACATCACGACATGAGTTTTAAATGTCTCCGTTATATTTCCACGGAACGGTTATATGAGAAGAGAAGTTACTGAGGAAAAGAGTATTTTTAGGTTAATTTGATTTGCCCATCAAATAAATGCTATTAAGAGAATAAGAGAGCTTGCTGATTGAAGTCTTTAGAGACAAGCTATAGAGAAGAAGGTCTAGAATGTGTTTATATTGAGAAGAGTAGATTAGAACAGTACATTTTTTAATGAAATGTCCAATTCAGAGATTAAGCTCTTGAGGAGAGATTTTATCTCTAAATTCAAAAACAGTTGTACTAAATTAGTGGATTTCCAGGAGCAAGTAAATCTTTCTGAGACTGGGGTATGGAGCCTTTGCAGAGTAGAGGTTGTTTTTTTATCTGTTGAAAGTCTTTTGCCATGCAAATCGCCGGCAAGACATGGTAGCCAACTCCAAGTGGATATTGTTAAGGTGCAGCATTGTAAGATGGGATGAGCCAATAGTGAATCCTGTCCTGAAAGCTGCTTAGTGCCAGAAGACCTCTGGACTTGGTCAAGCTGCAGTGGTGTAGCAGTAAATGGGTATGATTCCTTAGGACCTAAAGGTTCATCAATGTGAAGCAACCTGAAAATTTTGAAGAAACTCTTAGCTGCTTAGCATAACCTTCCCACACTAACCTTTGCACCTGAGCTTTTAAGCCTTTTTGCTGGTTTATTTAATCTCAAGTTTGAAACTGAAATATGAAACCTGTATTTCTTTGGTAAAATTCCTGCCAGTCACTGCGTTCAAGGGTCAAACTACCAAATGCTAGCACTTTCTCCCAATAGGTGAGAAATCCCTAGGTTTGTAATTTCTGTTACAGTGGTAACCATGGGATACAGGTAGAAGCCTGGCAACTGAATGGAGCTGAGGTTGTGGCAGAGAACATTTGTAGATCTCATAACCTGCCCTGGGATCATGTCTGGAAGCGTGTAGTTGGTGAAAAGAGCCTTTGATGGCAAGAGATGCGTTTGGTGGCTTGAGATTGGTGAGCGAGGTGAAATGGAGAGGTTTTTAGATGGGGCCAGTAGGGACGTTGTACAACTGTCCCACTTCTACTGTGACAGCCCCTGTGCTGCTAAGGAGTGTGTAAACCTGGGGGAAGGAGAGCATCCAGTAGGAGAAAGGGAGCTGGTATCTAAGTTGAAACCAAGCCTCCAGCTGACTTCATGGTATCCTTTTGCACTGACCATGCTGCTGTGAGAGAAGAGACTTGTGGTAGCTTGTTAGGATGGATGGGTCAGAAGTGAAGTACCATAGGATGGGTGCTGTGTCAAGTTTTATTCAATATATTCGCCCATGACCTGCAGAATGAGAATAAACAGTGAAATTTATCACTTTGTGGATGGTACTTCATAGCATTTAATTACTGGGATGATATTAGATGTCAGGGAACTACAGAAGGATCTTACAAAATGTAATTAGTGGGCAACAAGACGGTAGATGAGTGTCAGGGTGCATAAATATGAGTTAAGGCATCTGACAAAAAAGATCTCCTTTAACTGTGCCTGGGCAATCCTGAACTTGGAATTAATGTGTAAAACTCAGGAAAGATCACTGGATCACTGCATCATCACTGACAGTTGTCTAATATAATCTCTCATTGCACAGCAGCAGACAAAATTTAACAAAATACTGGACATAACCAGTGTTACAGACAAGGCGGAAGGCATGGGTTTATTACTGTGTATGACCATAGCGGACCTGCATCTTGAATATTAGAGTGCAGTTCTGGTGGCCATGTCAAGGACAACATTTCCAGAGTGAAGTTAGTGAGTGTATGGGGAAAGGCAAATTAAACAACAGGGATGAAGCAGCTTCCTTGTCATGAGATATTAAATGGCTCTCTTTTGGTTTGGGGAGCAACAGGTGAAAAATGTAGGGAGCTAACAGCCAAAGCACTACACTGTGAGCAAATTATATTAGCAGACTTAAAGTGATAAAAACAACCTCATGGACGACTGTTCCATAAACAGTTGCTGAAAGAGAGAGGTTCTTTGTTGCTCAGGTGCACTGCGGTCCTTGCTTGGGACGATGCTGTCCTTGCTTGGGACGATGCGGTCCTTGCTGGGGGCACTGCTGTCCTTGCTGGGGGCACTGCGGTCCTTGCTGGGGGCACTGCTGTCCTTGCTGGGGGCACTGCTGTCCTTGCTTGGGGCACTGCGCTCCTTGCTTGGGACACTGCGGTCCTTGCTGGGGGCACTGCGGTCCTTGCTGGGGGCACTGCGGTCCTTGCTTGGGACACTAACCTTCTCCACGCTTCCCTGTGCTGCTTCTGGTCCCAGCGCCGTCTTGTGGCAGGGCTCTGAGCCTGAGAGGTTCACCGCAAGTGGAAGGGATGCAGAAAGGCCAGGCTTGGCTTCTCTTACTGAATAGCATCTACTCTTGCCACTGCTGAGCTTGGGAGACTCACTTGCCTGACCCAAGAAGGTGTTTTGTGTGTTCTCAGTATCATGTGCCAGGATTTGTACTTACTGGTGCACTTACTGTAGCACCATGGAGCTAAGAAAAGCATAGAAAGCCACTGATGAATAGTTTAAAAAACAATGAAAAGACATTTATGAGATTGTTTTCATACTTATTTTATTAGGAGCATGGGAGCAGGAAGCTCACGTCCTGTCATTGGTATACATTTAGACAGATTTCCAGAATATTCCATGGGGAGCCTTTTTCAAGCTAGTCTTGTAAGGAAACCCTGAAAAGTTGAGAGACCTATGTAAATAATGATGTTACTACAGTTGCCATTGGTAATACGCTGTGCTTAGCAATAGGTTTGAATGTAATGAAAGAAATGTGGTTCATTTGATCCAAACTCAAGGGCAGGCATGAAGTGGCCAAAAGGTTGTTATTTTGCCGTTGTATGACAATGTAGGTTGCCTGCCATGGGTGAAGAGATTTGGGATAATTCTCCCTCATCCCTATGGCACAAAAGAAATGAAAAGCAACTTTTACATATTAGAAGCTGATTCCCTTTCTTTTATTTATTTATTGCCAAAAAAAGTAATTTTCATTAACTAACTGCAAGGATGTGATCAAAACAACTATACCAAAAATTGAGCATCTTCGCAGTTTCCCAGGTGACTGACTGAAAGGAATATGGAGTCATGGACTCGTGGTTCATGTTCTGTTCCTTTTCCTGCTTCCCGCAGGAGTTCTTAACTGATGTTTTGTGGCATTGTAGCAAAAAAACCCAGAACCTCAAGGACCAACAGAAGCACATGCATAGGGACAGATAGTTCTGTTCTCTGCAGCATTTTGTTGCCCTTTTAGGTTCTGGATTTCTCAGGCAAAGTTCCTGTATTAGGAACCACTATATAGGATTGTGAAAACCATGCCAGTGGTGCATAAAGCCAGAAGAAGGCGATATTCTGGTGAAGAACTGGGTACAAAACTATTATTGTAATAATTCCACATATTCATTCATGCTTCTGATGGGCATTTCATAATGCTTCATGTGAAATAGCCTCATGCAAATCCTCTGAGGAAGTTCAGTATTTCTTGATAAGAAGGATGAGGCCATAAATTGACAAAGACAACATTTGCATTTCTGGCACCATTGATTCTTGAGGTTTTTCAGATTGGAAACTTGTGAATCAAAAATGAAAAAAGGTGGGGAAGCTACTAGGAAAGAAGAATTCATACCGATACGTTTAGAACAGTGGTCTACAAACTTTTTGGATCATGCACTCCTATCAGTAAAAAATTTCTATCAGTAAAAAATTTTTGAGCACGCACCCCCAATATATCTTTAAAAAAAAAATAATTATATACATGTACTACTGCATTTCTAGTATTTTCTTCCCGCACCCCAATGCACATGCAGCCCACTTTGGAGACCACTGATTTAGAGCGTGGAAGCATTTAAATAGTACACTTAGCATGTAAATGATGCTGCCTGTAAAGTAATAAAGGGTTTAAAATGAAACAAACTGTGCTGTAATAACACGCCTCATTATATTTAGATCAAGTAGATTTTGAAAGTCTCAGAAAGATTAAAGCAAGTTTTCCAACAGCAGCCATCAATCACAGTCCACTTCCTAATTTTTTGGAAGCATGTCACGTAATGATTTGAAAACTGAAAAAAGCTACACCCTTCATTTTTACTTCTGTATTCTTCTATTCAGAAGACAGATGCTGTTCAGAGAGCTCTTGCAAGCTATGCTCCACAGAGACACACAACATTAATTGAACATTTCATTGTTGTAATTTTGCTCCTAGCAATCAATCCACTGTGCAAAAAGACTTGAAACTTATTTTTACTCAGTGAATGCAATAAAAAAGTTTTGCCTCAATTTCAACTTCTTTATAATCCTCCTTAGCTTTTAAAAAAGCAGTTGTTTTGGCCAGCGCTGAGACAGTAAAACAGGCCAACATCAATCCATCACTGTAGGCAAAATTACAAAAAGGAGAGCAGTTTCCTAGCTCTCGCTTATTTTGTTTAAAACTGGCATAATCTGTATATGCTTTGTAAGTGTTCACATAACCTTACAATTGTTGCTTTTTTCCTTGTCAGTGCCTGATATTGAGCTTTTGACTCATAGTTTTCCTAATGATTAAGACGTTCGTGCATCTTGAACAGATGCTACCTAGGAACAGGTTCTTTTATAATACCACCCCCCCTGCCTACTTACTCACTCCAGTTGTTTACCATGCCAATTGTATTATGATTGTATTGTAAATCTTTTTAACGTGCGGGTCTTTGTACATCATTTGTTTAATTTCTGCCCTATAAAAACATGTTCATAAGAAAGGAAAAATGTATGCAAATAGATCATGATTAAGATATGGTAAATTTTTCCTTTAAAAGTAAAAAATAATAGGCAGGTATACCCACAGTTGTTTTATTTTTTTAAGTTCTGGAGTTCTTTTATGTGTCACTCCACTGAAGAATTGCATTACACTTCTTTGGAGATTTCTGATCGGATAAGATATTGTCCCTACATCTAACCAAGTACCTTCTTAGAAGTTGTGAGGGTTTATTTAAAGTGCAAGGCACTGTTTCCTATTTGAATGTGGTAGAAGTACGCTGTAGCTCAGTGCCCTTGCTGTCAAAACAGGGGCTACTGCCTGAACGCTAGTATCTTTAGGTTAGTATTTTCCTAGGGATTAAATGGGTGGTCTTTTGACTTCATTGCAAGACTAAAGGCAGGTCATGTTTTCATGGGACATAGCCGTCACTGAATGTTTCATTTTATAGGTAGTGGCCTCAGAAGAAAATAGATTGTGTTGGATTGCTCTCTTTTAAACATTTGATTTCCCTTAAACAGGATCAGAAAACAGTTTAAGGAAAGAATGAAAAAGTGCTTTGTGCTTTTTAAAGAAATTACATTGTTAAACAATGTTACTTTGTAAACTTCTTGAGTTAAAAAAAAAAGGGTAAAACTGAAAAAAAAAAAAATTATTCTGTCAAAGTGCCAGTCTAGCTGCTCAGCTCGTGGGGGTGGGAATTACAATACATTATGGATTGTGGAGACTGAAGCTCTGTACTTTATATTATGAAATCCAGTTGAGTCTAAATGCTTGAGTACTGCAGCAGGACTAAAGACCTGTATTTAGGAGTAGCTCCTCTGATGGCAATGACTAGTAGCCAGTTGGAAGCTTTCCAACAGCCTTTCAACTCTTTTTGATAAGAAACAAACTGCTAGTTAAAACTAACACATATCAGTGAAGAAGTCCTGAAATTATCCATTGCTGATTTTATATACATTGCTAATTCAAGTGCTGTGTTATGAATATCCCACTTTAAGGACTAAAAGACTTAGTCTCACACAAAATTTCTTTAAAAGATATGGAAAATGGGAGATTAGGTAGGAAACCCTTGACACTCAGTCCCTCTAACACTTCCCTCACACCCCTCTCTCCCCCCCTTTTTTAGCACCCTGGTTGGCTTTTGCCAGTCAAGGCTGTATAGGCAGCAGGTCTACATACATCTGTGTCTTAGAACAATCTAATTCTGCGGACATCTGCTGTGGTTTGATAAGGAATAAGAAATACAACATCTGAGACAGAAATAAGAGTAGAAGAACACAGATTTGGTTTTGTTTCTCCTCAGGACTGCCAAGATACTTTTCTTTGTAGCAAAGTAAGATTGAGAAGTAAAGCAAAGTGAAATCGGAATTAAAAGATTTATTGATTTTTGGTAATATTCTATGTGTGCCAAGTGGTATAGAAATATGAAATAATGTGATTCATATTTTAATTGATTAAAGGGACACAGTTGATGCATTAAAATGTCATATACCTAATAAATGGCTAGTCATCAGTCATGTCTGAATGATACAATATTTGGTCACATGATAAATTGTATTAAAGATAAATCTCTAGAACTTTCTGAACTCTACAGATGAGTACTGAGCTATACACAATCATAATACAAATACTTTTAGCAGGGGGTGTTTATCCTTTGGAACTGATTGTCTACTGAATTTTCTGTTGTTTTGTTTCTGAATCAGTATTAGGTAACTTCTAAATGACAGGGAAGTTTGAGTGATGTTCCTAATAGCCAAGTTAGAAGTTTGATCTTTTATGTCTCATGGACTGTAGAAGGTAATAATGTGTCCTTAAAATCTGTTAAACTATCCTTAGTTCATTTTCCATGATAGAAAGAGGTAGGTAAGCATTGATTTATGGTCCATCAAAAGAGTGTTTCCATTGCTTTTTCTTTATGCAAGGGGAGTAGGGCCTTCAGACCATTTTGAAACTGAACTGTACCCTTAAGAAGCAATATGGGAAAAAGCACAGAAGTGGTGGAGGGATAATGAATTATCTATGAAGTCGTGGATTATGTGATCCCAAAGTGTTCATGTACCATCAGTGTGAAGTTTTGAAGTGAAATGAATCATAGAATCATAGACTCATTAAGGTTGGAAACGACCTCCAAGATCATCAAGTCCAACCATCAACCCAACACCACCACGCCTATTAAACCATGTCCCAAAAAGTGCCACATCTACACATTTTTTTAACATCTTCAGGGATGGTGACTCTACCACCTATCTGGGCAGCCTTTTCCAATGCTTGACCACTCTTTCAGTAAAGAATTTTTTCCTGATATCAAATCAAAACCTCCTCTGATGCAACTTGAGGATGTTTCCTCTTGTCCTATCGGTAGTTACTTTGGAGAAGAGACCAACACCCACCTCACTACAACCTCCTTTAAAGTAGTTGTGGAGAGTGAGAAGGTCTCCCCTCAGCCTCCTCTTCTCCAGACTAAAATGAAGTTTTGTACCAAAAAAAAAAAATAAATCTAGTGTTGCAGGAAAATTTGGAAGCCATGTGCAGCTTGAGTTTATTTGATATATTGTTTCTTAGCTGTTCTCACAATTCATCTGAACGGAGTTTGCTTTTCCAGCCCTCTGACTTCTAATGAAACTGGAGAACTGACTATGAGGGAGATTCTGACTCTAGCTAAAGTGGTATACATCCACAAAAAAAACCATTTGGGTAAAACCGAATTTACACTTCAGGAAGTTAATCATCTTGTTGATTGATAGATAGTTGTCCACCAAATGACAGGTGTAAGCGTGGGCATGATTAGCAGATATGAGCCAGAAGTTTCTACCATCGTGATATACTGTGCTGGCAGGAAAAAAACTAAAATAGTAGCCTGCCCAAGACAAGGAGCATGGTGTGCTATAATAAGAGGCTTGTGAGTTATTTAGGACAGTGATTCCCAACCTGTGGTCTGTGGGCCCCTGGTCGTTCCCAGGACACTTGCTTGTTGTCCAAGAAGAGCTGGGTGATCAGATGGCGTTGGCTCTCTCACCAGTTTCCACTTGCTAAGTGGAATTAATGGTAGCTAAGAATACTTTTCCAATAACACTTTTTTTGTGTAAGCACTTGCTGTGGTGGCCTTAGAGATGTTGTGCCACCATGAATGTGTGGTGATTGTGGGGAGTGGGATTGTGGTTTGCGCTGCTGAAAACAGGAGAGGAGATCATGAAAGTTAGGTGTTCCAAGAATGGGGTTCCTAAAAATAGGGACTCATCCATAGCTAACAGCCTTTGTCCTTGTTGTTGGGTATAACCCCAAAGGAGAGAAGTTACACAAAGGCACAGGGAGTCAATATGCATTTGCTAATTTTAGCTAGCTTGTGACTCTCATTTATTTTAAGCAGTTTGGGTGTTTTTAATGATTGCTGATGTTGGAGAATACGTATGCAGCTGAATCAGGTGAACCAGAGCTACTGGCAGTCTGTTTGGTCCATACAAAACCACCTCAGAATTAGTGTCTGTAGTGCTTAGAAGGTTTTTGACCGGTGAATCCTTATCTGGGCTTCAGCACTGTTTGGTTAGGTATCAAAGAGCAGTGGTAATGGTAGGTACATAGTGATAGCTGTGTTTAAAAGGCATTTATGTCTTGTATTCTACCAGTAAAGGGAGAAAAGCTGAAGAAAAGCAGCTGAGCTGGCATCTCACATGCATACTTTAAGCCTATGTATACAGACATTTAATTCACATTACAGACATTTAATTCATATTAATATATAATTCAACAATATTTTCTGCTTCCTAAGCATATAAATTAAAATATCTGAGAGGCATTTAAAGGTGGATTACCTTTACTGTAACTTCTTTACAGATTTAGCCAGTTATGTTTAAATATTACAGACCCAGAGAACTCTGCAGTCATGTTTGTGTCCCAGAACACATGGCACTGTTTTATTTCAATGCAGAATTATATGGCAAGGTGTCTCCCAGTCCAATGGTATCAGACTGTAGATAAATTAAAAATAACCCATGCCATCCACATAGAATTAAGGTAGTTTCATATCAAAGTGTCAATTTTTTTCATCTATGGAGGGGAGAAGCTTCCTGTTTACGAAGCTGCCTCAGCACTGATTAATCACGTTGAGCTCTTTGCATGGTATTCATCAGAAGCGAGGGATCCCACATCGGGGTGAACGCAGGGGAACTGGTTATTTCCACAGGACGGGATGGGAACCATCAGCTCAGTGCAGTCCTGCTGCCCCTCCTGGTACCACAGTTCCTGCTGCCCAGAAACCTTATTCTTTGGAAAAGGCAGCTTAAGGGAGTCTGTGTGCTTATGTAAAAGTTACTATGAGGCATTTAAATGCTGAGGGGTTTGTCTTTGCCTGGTAAGATCTGTGTGTTACTCTATGGTTTTAGTGCTAGGTGTCTATTTTAAGGAAAGAAATGATCATTTCATGTTATGATCCCACTGGAATGTTTTAAATCTAAATGTGTGAAAAGTAAGCAGCCCTAGGGATGCTGCAGTAGTCTGTTTACTGTAACACGTCTTTCCTTTGAGCCACATTCAGTTAATTATTCATAGAGGTCCCATAATCATGTCCATAATTATGCAAATCGATATTTTGAGTGAAAACTTGGCATTTGGCGTTGACTTTATCAGTTCTGCTTAATTTTAAGCATGTGTTTAAAAATCTTGTTCCATACAAAATCAAAACTAAGAAAACAAAATTTTGCCATATGTGAAGTATTTCTAAGTTGCTCCGTTGTTTTCTTTTCTGGCCAACCAAAACGATACCAATTTTAACTGCTCATAGCATCGTACTTTAACAGCCATGTATTTATTTGTAATGACCGCTTAAACACTGCTAGCGGATTCTGGTACCACTTAATGCATAGCTCTCTATTCCATTGACTTTGACGGAGTAGTGACCAATTATTGCTAGTGTTACTAAGAAGAGGACTTTCCTTTTACTTTTGTTATAGCTATATGAAGAATAGGTTCTCTGTTTTCTCTGTTTCTTTCAAGGTTTTCCATTGAGTCTGTCATAAGTAGGCATATTATTAAAAAATATCCATGAGTAGCCTGAGTCTGTCAACATAATACCTGTAGGCATATTATTAAAAAATATCCATGAGTAGCTTTCTAGTCCACTCTGGTACTTTATTCAACTAATTCCCCTGTTAAAAGAACCAGAATTTTCATCCATATCTTCAAATAAGGTTAATATAATTCTGTTTGTAAAGATGTGTTTAAAGTAACAACTTTTGAAACCTGAGACAGTCTTCTGGATCCTTATCCAGAAAACAAGACATTTAAGAAAAAAAAAAATTGACATTCATCCATTGGAGAGTATAGTGTCTTTACTGCATTCCAGGAAACTTTGGACGTAGGTTTTGAGATTGTTTATGGATCATTTTCTGCCTTTCACCCCATGACATAGGTATGTTCTCCAGCTGATACCATCGCTTCTAATTAGATACAGATGGCTGTTAGTGGGGGGAAAAAAAGTGTTCAAGAATGTGAACCCTATGGAAAGGTAACATTTATATCTTTTGGTGTCTTGACTTTAGAAGGCACGTCACAGTTCACTGAGATGAGCAGTGCTGTGGTGTTTCAGAGTAACTCATTTAAATGTTTACCATACTATTGTAAGGAAAGTAAAAAAGTAAAATAATTTAATAAACTAAATATCGAGATGATTCAGACTTTTTTTCCCCACATGGAGAATGTTTAGGAATCTTTTAATCCAAGTCAGTTTGAAAGATACATTTACATCTGCTAACAGAATGAAAATGGACTATCCCCACAGGAAAGGATAATCCCTTCTGTCTGAAGGTGTAATGAGTCTGGGTTTGGTTTGATAGTTGAATCAAAAAGTTTATTCACTGCATAGGTAAGCACTGGAAAGAAAGCTGATCAATACTTTTATTTATTAATAATAATTTCTACTTTATATTATAAACCTTAGGTTTAATTTTGATACCCGCAAAGCTTGCAACAAATGGTGCAGATCTCGATGGGATCAATCTGGTGTTTAATGGCAGTTTTATTTTTAATTCACAGTAATCTACAGTCGTAAGGCTGAGGAACCATCAGCAACGCACAACATAATTCCAGATTCTAGAAACATAGAGTCTTTCCATTTGCTTGGTTTTAGGGGTTTCCCGTTCTTTAAGGAGCAGTGTAGGCGTTTCAGGGAAGCGCAGGAAACTGTTAGGCAGACTGTGCAGGAAGAAGTAACTGCAGATGGCTGCATTCTTCGGTAATAATCAGCTTCATTAATGAATTATTCTTACCTCTTGTGCATCTACTTAAATCTCTCAGCAAGATCTGAGTAAGGGCTGTGTGCTTGGAGACATGATAAAGAAAAAAATGATGCAGTACTGTGGGCTCAGGTGGAATGGGGGGGTCTCATTGCTGCTTGCTGGATGAAGGAGTTTTTCTTTTTTCTCCTTTTGAGGACTATTCCTTTTCTTTAAGCGAGACATATTCTTACCTTTCTATATGCCGAATTTTATGTTTTGTGCATTAATACGTTTATTAAAATAATTTACTTCAGCTATCAAATTACTGGTGTGGTCAGGTGACTGCTTAGTTGCCAGATTAATCCCTGTTGGTTTAAACATTATAGCAGTCTACTAAAATTCCCTGGGATTGCCATTGTAGTGTCCTTTTCTTCAGAATAAAACTGTGATTTCGAACATATTACCACTGAGGCTTTGCTGTCAGAGACTCCACTGACCTCCGTACTAGTGTTTACCTGATTCGGAGGAAGACGTTTTATCCTGCAGTTAATCATGAAGAGACCAATTTCAGTATTTCTGAATGCACTTCAGTATATATTAAACTCTACATGATCATATTTGGACCTGTTTATGTGTAGAGTGCAGGTCAAATTCAGTTGCTAGCTTTTTGGATAAATTGTACTATAAAGCCACAGGCAGTTTCAAAGAATTTGTAACGATCTATTGCTTTGATGTCTGCTAATGTAAATGAATGAGAAAATCAACCTTTGCTTGACTGCGACCCTAGCGCTGCTTGTGGGACGCAGGTGAATTGGTTTGCTTTCTATGTCACACATTTATCTGTGTAAAAATGAAGACCAAAAATATCCCTTGTTCCTCTATAATGACAGAACGGCTTTGTAACGGTGGCACTTCAGTCTCTATTTCAGCTATAATGCAAAACTCCAAGAAAAATAAAGCCATCACGGTGTCTTTGGCATGTTGCCATCCTTGCTGTGCTCGGCAGTTCAGCTAGGTGATGAAGAATGAAACCTTCAGCATTTTCTTCAGGAAGGTTAAAAAGGAAACTGCTATCTTTGTAAGAGGGAATAAATCTGCCAATTAATTTTTAACTAGTGTAACAGAACACTGGAGAAGAGAAGATATAAATCATGATTTAAAGCGGTCAATTTGACAAAAATGTGTTTCGTCCCCAAAGATAAAAAATTTGCACTGCACATGCAGATGGTTATTTAAAGCATCAACAACTGATTAAGAAACCTGATATATTTAAAGAAAGTACAAGGTGAAATTCTATTTCCTCTCCTCGGTTTTGCCACTGATTTTAGTAAATTCAGGCTTTTACGTATGCTTCTTTGTCCAATTCTCTTTTGCCTTCTGCTGTGCAAAGTAATGAAAGATGGAGTATGGAGCTCTCCTCGGTCAAAATCGTGGCCTTTTCTGATGATGGCAAAAAGCGTAACTCAGTGGAGAGTGCCAGACCAGAGAATGAGATTCTCCCGCCTGCTGGATTCACTTCTCGTCGTGTCAGCCAGCAGCAGACCCCGGTCGCTCTGGCCTCCGGTGGGGATCAATTCCGGGAGTCGCTGAGGCACAGCTGGTTCCCTTTGCTGTCAGCTTGCGCTTCCTTTGCAAAGAGGAGCCCAAACAGAGCCTTACACCGCTTTTCAAGCCAGGTAGCGATTAGAAGCATTGATTGAGTGCTGTGGGGTAGCGCTGCATTGCAAAATATTTTGCATGCATTTTGTGCTACAGCCCGCAACACTGGTAGCCCGGGGTGATGTTCTCTGCTGGAATAAACTGACATAGCTCTTTGTAGCCAGCAGTGTGGCACCAGTTTACAGCATCAGGGAATCTAAGATAATAATTTTGATAACTTCTTGTAATCCATCAATTTTGAAGGATACAGATGAAATATGGAAAAATGTTCTGTTTGCCTAAGTGGGCTGTTTACTCCTTAAAATAGAAAGGGTGCTAGACGTTACTACTGCGTCCAGCTCTGGAGCCCTCAGCACAAGACATACATGGACCTGTTGGAGTGGGTCCGGGGGGGGCTACAAAAATGATCTGAGGGCTGGAGCACTATGTCTTCTATGAGGACAGGCTGAGAGAGTTGGGGGTGTTCAGCCTGGAGAAGAGAAGGCTGCGGGGAGACCTGATTGTGGCCTTTCAGTACCTAAAGGGGGCCTATAGGAAAGATGGGGGAAATCTTTTTAGCAAGGCCTGCTGTGACAGGACAAGGGAGAATGGTTTTAAACTAAAGGAGGGTAGATTTAGATTGGATATAAGGAAGAAATTCTTTACTGGGAGGGTGGTGAGACACTGGAACGGGTTACCCAGAGAGGTGGTAGACACCCCGTGCATAGAAACATTCAAGGCCTGGTTGGGGCTCTGAGCAACCTGACCTAGTTAAAGATGTCCCTGCCCATGGCAGGGGATTGGACTAGATGACCTCTAAAGGTCCCTTCCAACCCAAAGCATTCTATGATTCTGTGATTATATTGTTAAATTAGTTGCATCTGTTTACCTCAGGTAGTTATTCTAGACATTAAATTTAACTTTTGCTTGGACAAATGAAGATAGAAGCCTACACTTTCCATTATACTTCTGTTAAAATAGTATCACCCAAGATGAATGTATACTAGAGTAAAGGAAAAGGACTAAGTTGTTACACTGAATGACATCCTAATGCCAGTATAGTAGCTAGTGAGGTAGGAAATGCATTAGTGTTATTTTAGTGTTACTCTAAAGATAGTGTTATTTTAGTGTTATTCTGGAGAGTCATACTTACTTGAACATTTCAGTCTTGGTCTATATCAGCAGTTCTAAATAAAATTTTGGGATGGATTTTCAAGAGAAATCAGGACTGGCCTAATAATTGTTTTAGCTTGGATTCAGTAGAAGCATTGAGCACTTCAGAAAATGTCACCCACTGCTCTGTCCGGTCCCCGTGAAGTACGAATTCTGTACTGTTACTTATGCTACTGTGTAACTGCCCCCCCAGGTGTGCGCTCAGCTGCTTGCTTTTTCCCCTCTTAACATTGTGTTGTACTCCTTGTCATTTTCTCCTACTTTTAAAATAATTCTTTTTATTCCCTGTCTGTGGAATAATGTGGGTTGTCTTCCTTTGCCAGCTGTCTTACTTTGCTCCGAACTTCGTCTCTCCCTTGCTTGCTCTCAGTCCCTCTTTCTCTATTTGTATCCGTTTGAACTTCCTGAGGTTCTGAAGTGCTGTTTTCAGTCGGTCTGACTGTTAGACTTGCCTGCTGCGGCACAGCACCTCGTTTATCATACACCGACTGAATCAATTCTTGTGAAGTGATACACATCCTTTTTTTTTTTCCCTTCAACACTCATACAATTGCCACTGTCCTTTCTTTACCTCCTATGCTGTATCTATCCAGTCTTGGTGATGTGCAGAACATCATTATTTTGTTTCTCTTCTGTCGTTAAACTGTACAAACACAAGTTGCTGTTAAAGTAGGCTATTCTCTGAAGTTGCTTCTAGTTGCTTCATTCAGTAAGAAAGTTCTATGCCTCAATTTCAAGAGTAAATTTTCCCCATGGTAAACTGGAATATGTTAGATCTGGCCAAACATGAAAAGGTCTTGATACTGATCTGAGGGCTGGAGCACCTCTTATGAGGACAGGCTGAGAGAGTTGAGGGTGTTCAGCCTGGAGAAGAGAAGGCTGTGGGGAGACCTGATTGCGGCCTTCCAATACCTAAAGGGGGCCTATAGGAAAGATGGGGAAAATCTTTTTAGTAGGGCCAGCTGTGACAGGACAAGGGGTAATGGTTTTAAACTAAACCAGGGTAGGTTTAGACTGGATATAAGGAAGAAATTCTTTACAGTGAGGGTGGTGAAACCCTGGAACAGGTTGCCCAGAGAGGTAGTGGAGGCCCCATCCCTGGAAACATTCAAGGCCAGGGTGGATGGGGCTCTGAGCAACCTGATCTGGTTAAAGATGTCCCTGCTCACTGCAGGGGGGTTGGGCTAGATGACCTCTAGGGGTCCCTTCCAACCCCAAACATTCTATGACTCTATGATACACTTTTCAGTAAAGAATTACCTAAAGGAAAAATGGACTCTGTGTACGTTATTCCTGGAGAGACTCATACATCACAGGCCTTGGGCTGATGGTGCAAGATAATTCAAATGCAGTGAAGCACACTTGCATTTGCAAAACTGGGTGATCCTATTTCAGATCATATGTGAAATGAGTGTTTGTAAGGAAAACATCCAAGGCAGACATTTGCAGTAGTACCACCTGCTAGTCAGGCAAAGGAAAAAAAATGGACTTTTTGGAGAGTCCAAGTGGGTTTGGGGAGGCCTTGACTGATTTTTGCAACCTAGTCTTTTTTTTGTGACGTAAGCTCAGCAAATCAGCCAGGTAATGGAAATTGCAAGATTTGCTCTGTGTTGCTTGGACAGTCATTATTGGTACAATGATCCCATCCAGAGGCTCAGACTGAATGTGGAGCCCTTTCAGGTAGAAATGCGCGCCTAGGTGCACACTTTTTCCTGAAGGTCTTGTTAGTAACTTCATTTTCTCAACCGCCAGATCTTCAAGTAGAATCATAGAATCACTTAGGTTGGAAAAGACCCTTAAGATCATTGAGTTCAACCATTGACCTAACACTACCAAGTCCACCATGTCCCTGAGTGCCATATCTGCATGTCTTTTAAATACCTCCAGGGATGGGGACTCCACCACTGCACTGGGCAGCCTGTTCCAATGCTTGACGACCCTTTTGGTGAAGAATTTTTTCCTAATATCCAACCTAAACTTCCCCTGGTGCAACTTGAGGCCGTTTCTACTTGTCCTGTCACTTGTTACTTGGGAGAAGAGACTGACACCCATGTGTCCTGGTTTCAGCTGGGATAGAGTTAATTTTCTTCACAGTAGCTAGCATAGTGCTGTGTTTTGGATTTAGTACCAGCAGAATGTTGATAACACACTGATGTTTTCAGCTGTTGCCAAGCAGTGCTCAGACTACTCAAGGACTTTTTGAGCTTCTCCTGCTCG
>NW_009260286.1:2883658-2925247 GCF_000687185.1 Egretta garzetta
GGGGGGGGGAGTGAGCGAGCGGCTGCGTGGTGCTGAGTTGCCAGCCGGGTTAAACCACGACACCATGTTGCTACAACCTCCTTTCAGGCAGTTGTACAGTACATGAGCTTTGCTTCCTCTCATAGTTCGTGAAGTCTCTACCAATGCAAGGCTACTTCACTGCTTTCTTCCTAATCCCTCTGGGTTTTTTCCTGCAATACCAGAGAGGTGTGCTTCACTTCATCACCTGGTATGGGATGGCTGAGCCTGATTATGTTGACAACTGCTCCGGTGGCTTATCTTTGCTGGGTGTTACTCTGGAATGCCCAGAGACCCCAGCATCCAAGGAAGAGTGATGTGTTTGGGGTTCCCACTATACTGGCATTACTGGTTTTGTTTGGTACCTGTTTGCCTTTATGTAGTCCTGACTATTTTGGGCTATGTTCAGTGACTCTCCCTTAATAAGCTGTGGTAGAGCTGATTCATTTTGGGTTTACTGGAAGAGGGGAGAATTGCTGGAAGGTTTTGAAGGGGTGCCAGTACTGAAATTATTTGTTATTTTGCAAGTGTAGACATGCACAGCTAGACATGAAATGACTTCAAAACTGTGGAAAAAATGGGTAAAACCTAGATAAAAGCCTAACTTACGGTAAAGTAAGGGCATACTGGTGTTTTCTTGTGCTCTGTAATTACTTGTCTCATAGAGGGTATTCTGCGAAGTGAAATGGTGTGCTGAGTGAGATACCTGGTGTGTTGGCATGACCTTCCTTGAGTTTTACAACCAGCTCAGCTACATGGGCATGGTATTACGGGTCCTTAATAGTCCAAGTACTGTGCTGCCATCAAAGGTGCAGCCTAGAAGTGAAAATGTAGGAGACTAAAAAAGTCACAATGAGTCTTATACTTGTTCCTGTATCAAGATACATTTTACATAGCAGTCAGCCTCAGTAAGGAATCATAGAATTGTAGAATCATAGAATGTTTGGGGTTGGAAGGGACCCCTAGAGGTCATCTAGTCCAACCCCCTGCAGTGAGCAGGGATACCGCTAACTAGATCAGGTTGCTCAGAGCCCTGTCCAACCTGGTCTTGAATGTTTCCAGGGATGGGGCCTCCACTGCCTCTCTGGGCAACCCGAAGGAAGGAAGTCCTTTCCAGTTTTGTTTGTGTGGGCAAATGAAGAAGGGAATTCACAGAGCCTTTGAGTTGGCTTCAGCATGTCCAGAAAACAAGAAACGTAACGTGAACAGCTTCCCATAGCCGCAGACCTCTCTGCTTTTGCTCCTTGAGGTCTCTTTACGATGGAAATTGAGATCTGCTCCTGTATAGTGATGGTTCTCTAACCTCTACCCTGCCATTTTTTATTTGTTTTACTTTTCTATTTTTTTTAAATAACATGGTATTGAAAATTCTTATGAATTGCACTTTCTGTAGTTATTCAGCTTACTGACTGTAAAATGCAATCATTCAAATACAGAAAACTTTTCCATCTGTTATGTAAACCACCCATATTAGATTTGCTTTATGCACGTTAAAGGGATTCTGGAGGCATAGATTGGTGTAGAACTGCATAATAAAACACCGTTTAATGATGTTTGCCTTGCCAAAATTAGAGACAACCAATAAAATTCTACTACAAAGTCGGTGCTGTCGTCTCATCATACCTTGGTAATAGTTAATCAGTTAGAGGGAAGCAAGCCTGGGAGTAAAAATAAAAAGAAGTCTCTCTCAGATATTTTGATTTAAGAAGTTCAGTGTGCTCCTGTATGCTTTTAATAAAAATCTGGAGTTTAGTATTTGTCATGTTAATTAGTTCATTCTGTCAGACGATGCTTGTTCTAATTTAATTATGATACAGCTTCCTTTGGAAAACAGATTAGGTGTTAAACAAGTGTCCCAGCAATAGGTGTGTAGATAGCAAAGGAAAGCCGTAGTTCAATTTGTAAGTTAAGGTCTTGTTATTTTTCTAATAAAGAAAATAATACATATGACCACTTCAGTATCTTGAGTAAATGGTAATTTATTTGTGGAGGATACCTTTACAAAAAGTAATTGCTCCAATAAACACTAATGAGTGGTGTGTTTATCTTAAAAGTTGCATGAACAGTTCCTGAGGGTACTAGGGCCAGATGAAGGTCTAAGGGTCAATCTAAAACACAATGCGTTAAGACCTGGTTCCTGGTGTCAGGAGTTCTTCAGTATTTACTGAACAGTCTTTCACTGTGGTTTCCATCCAGTTTCCATGTGTGGTTCACATTGGTTTCCATTCAATTTCTTCGGTGTTTTATTGCTTGCTGATACAAGTTATCCTGGGTTCAATATTCAAATGAAAGATTGGCTGGACTATTCAGGCTTTAAGCAATCTGTCTTTAGGGGATGTATTTTCTAACACGTTTGCCCATACTAGACCCACAAACCTGAAATCCCAGGTTTTAAGCTTACTTAAACTATTTAAGCATTTTCAGATGCCGTCATTCAATTGTAAGGAATTATTGGGTTTTGCTGTAAGAACAAAACCAATCAAATGATTTATCTGGTTTCCAGAATTAAACTTCTGACTATGCCCGCCAGTTTAACAGGTAATCCTTCTAAGTAATTTAGTTGTGGGGTTGCTTTCTGCCTGTCACTACATGAAGGCAAAGATGAAACGTTCCACGGGTTGCTCCATCTAAACAGTAGTTAGCTACAGCTCCTGCTCCTCCCACCAGTGTTTGTATGTATTCGTAGTGGAAAAAGGAGGTGGGGCATAAAGTCTAAAGCACTTGGCCCTATAAGTTGGTTGCAGTTATGGTATTTGATGGAGATGCAATGGACTTAACGTGATCCTGAGCTAGCTCTCCTGACCTCTGTTTGGTTGGCCATACTTGATGCTCTGTGCCTTCCCTTTTCATATGCTTTGATATCATTACTGACCTTTCAGTATCTTCTCCCTCTTTGCTTTTCTTCCTCTTGATACTTTCTTGTGATGTTACCGCATTTTCACATGCTTAAACTTGTTATTTCTCTTCACTGTTAATATTAAGCAGTATGGTGATGTGTCATGCAGCTGAAATGAGCAGCAGCATCAGAGGAAGAGGTGAATCTTTTTCCAGTCCCCTGTTTCAGTCTCCACGTACTTACTTGTCCTTATCCTGTAAAAAGCCCAGTTCTGAAAATTCTTTACCAGGAGAGTTCATACACTAGGTTCATTAGAGTTTGTCCTTAGATACCTGGGTACCACCTCCTAGACCTAGGGAAGAAGAAGACGCAACGCAGGTAGGGCAGTGGTTTTTACCTCCATTTCCTTCATGGTGTATAATTACAAGTCACCTTTTCACACAGTTCCTTATTTGTTCATCAGTAATTTGGAGGCCTTCTGTATGAGCGGATCCTGGGACAGACTTCAAAGTCACTCCCTGACAAGTTGACAAGTGTTCATATGGACTCAGCTCAAACGTTCCGTCACCTGTTGCAACCAGGGTTGCTGGGAGTTTGGACAAACAAGCATTCCCTCATGAAATTAGGGAAGTACAAGTGCATGCAGAAATTATATGCGCAAATTTGAGGGTAGTATTGGAAAACCTGTCCTACAGTATCTTTTTGAATCGTCCAGTAAAAAGGGGTCTTAACGATTTTTGGACTTTTTTTAATGAAAGGCTAAATCTTATGAATCTCCAGTCTAAAGTCTGCTCATATAACTGATATGCTTTTTTTTCTGCCTAAGAATTTCCCTTGCATACACAGCAGAAAAACAAACAAACACAATTCTCTGTTATTTCCCTGAAAACCAAAGTCCTCCTTCCTAGCAAGATTAACTTGTCGACTAATCCTAGAGCAAACACTTTATTTTAATCTATCATTGTTTTCTGACTGTGGGTTTAGCAGAGGTCAGAAAAAGAGATTCATTAAAGTGATTGCACGTTTGTTTTTCTGAAAGCACATCAGAAGATTATTGCTTTGCCAAAGAAAATAAAGAAATACAGTATTTCTTTTAATACACTTCAGCTAAATAAAGTCTTAAAATCACATGCCTTGGCCCAGATGGGGTGTTTGCAGCATAAGGTACAAGTCTTATAATTTCTACTATCTGAAAGCTGCTTAAATGAGCTCTGCTTCAGCCATGCCATTTATTCCACACCTGAGGTGAAGTAACTCTGGTCCCTTCTCTGATGTAGAGCCATCGGAGAGCTGCCTGCCAGTGTGTTTGTGCAAGTCTGTTTGCTTATATAAAGAACCCATTTAAGCTTCTCCACCCAAGAAATTCATGTTGACTTTGGATAATCCCTGGGCGATTTTATTCTGTAAAATAAATAAATAATTTTTCCAAACCTGTGACGCAGCCCAGCTCTCACATATTTTGAACTAACATTTGTGTTGGGGAAACCTGAACTGACACGAAGCATGGGCAATTTTATATTTGTCCAGAAGAAAAATAGGATGCGTGTTTCTATATAGGTTTATGTGATGTTGGACTTTGACCTGACAAGAGTGTAGGGTCAGTCTGGGATAAGGAGGAGCATGTGGATCGCCAGACCCCACGCTGCACACTCATCCTCCGGTCCGGCTCCTCTAGGAGTAGTGCCAATCTGATTTGATTTGGCAACAAACCAGTATTTCAGATGGAAAGGAAAAGTTGTATTAAACATCTGAAAGAAGTCTCGGGGGTCAGCATTGGCTGAAAGTCTTTTAAAATCACTTATTTTCAAGAACTATAGCTATGAAAGGAAAGTCAAACGTTAAAAGATGTGGTGATGTACCACTGGAGATGGCAGTGCGCGAGTAAAACAGTATGGAAATGATAGCAAATGTTTATAAGGGAAAATTGAGCTGCTCAACCCAACAGACGGTAACATACATGGACTCAACAGAACACACTCCTTCACTTGTTGCTGTATCCAGCAAACCATCATATTTCTAGTATTCTGTGTTTTATGTACGTTATAGATACCCTTAATTAGACTTGCAATGTCGACAGCCTACTCCGGCATGAGGTTAAGCTGCTGTGTAAATAAATTAAAAGTAGGAAGGACAGCTTTTGCTAAAAATAGAAATGAAATTTAAAAATAATGTTTTGGCCTTAGGCTTTTATTTAGGGTTTCGGAAAACAGAACAAGCTCTTTGTTTTCCATTACTTGTAGAAAGCCTAATAGGCAAAATATTACTTCTCATCTAATTTTGCATTCCTTGAGTGTGTTTTAGTAAACCCCCTTTTCATTTAGAGTAAACTACTATAAATTATGCTGGGATATGATCATTAGTAGTTTTAGTAGAAATATTAGTTTAACTAAAGAACTTCTTTGTTGTGACCTCTATGGTGATAGTTTATCTCAGAAAAAAGTCATCAGAACACATGCTTTAGCAATTACTTTTCTTCGAAAGGTTATGTTTCATACAGATGATCAAAAGGGCAAGATAGTGGCAGCCTACTTAGGCTACCAATTAATGCAATCACTGTCAACCCCCCGATGACTTCACTACAGTAGCGTTAGTAATTTTTAGCATTTGGGGTTGCTGACCAATTGCCATCAAATTTACCACATGCATATTAAACAAAATAGTCAGCCTTTATAATTTGACGAACTATGTTCATGGACAGAGGCAGAAGGGCTTCTGTTATCACTTTGAGCAGGCACAAAACCAACTACATCAGAAATGGATCTACACTGCCAGCTAACTTGCTCTTACCGTAGTTTTTCAGTGCCTTTCAGTCCCTTTAATGTACATATCTTTACTGTGTCTCTGTCCGATGGATATTTTCTTTCTCATCTATTTTTCACATAGGGAACTGATGCAGAGGATGTCAAAATAAACCAGGTGGGAAGTTAAACACCTAATACTTGGTGGGGTGCTTAGGACTGTGTGTGCTACCTCTGTTAGCTGCTCCTGAACTGTTAGAGGTGGGTGGCTTTGGCCAGGAACCCGTATGCTGTCCTTAGGACCATAGCTCAGTAATGAGGTAGCCCCCATTATGTGTCTGAACCTTGCTGCAATGAGATTTGGCTTATTCCAGACCAAAGCTGCATGGCAAGATCAGGGGTTTAAACTGGAGTATGAAATCAAGCCCTGAGATAATAGGATGGATTTAAGAGATTAAGTGATATTAGTGCCAGTACATCTCTTTCAGATAAGTTATAGGCATACGTTGCTTCATGCTTTCTGCCTCTTTTCTTTCATTCCTTTTTTCAGTATTTCTTCTAACATTCTTTTCCATTGAGTAGTCCAGCTTAAATTGGAGTGGTGTATCTGTAATGTAGCTTTTAGTTTAGTGGGTAGAGCATTTTTCTAGCAGATGGAAGAGCTGTGAACCCCCTTAGACTGGGGATGCTCAAATTGCTCTTAATTGTTACAGGCATCAGATCATCCTTGTCTTGCTGACTGGCCAGGAACCAAGTAGTGAAGTCCTCATTGTGAGTGATGGCCCAAGCTCTTTTAGGAGGTCCCTGCAAAACAGGAATGAAATTGCACAATAACCCAGAACCATGAAGCTCTAACTTGATCTTCTTTTTTGTAGCTGGACTGGCAATAAGAACCTGCCTAAATAGGGGTAGTTTATGTAAGTGCAGTGCTCCATGTTAATGCATAATAACATATATAATAGTTTGTCTTGAGTGAAGGGACTCTGTTCCTGGCCAGTATTGCTATTGTAAGTCCTGATCTTTCAGTGTAAAGTTGGATTGATTTAAACTGGTCCATTGCCTTGAGTTTGGTCTTGTACTGAATGAAGGGGAATGCTAGATGATGTGCCATCAAGTTCCATGTGTATCCTTCCCTGGTTCCTCATCTACACATAAGGCTTCACATCCTGTACATGTGCTTCATCAATCTATACCTGTGGTGGTAACTTAAGATTAAATTTTTAAGTTTGGGGTTTGTTTGGTTTTTGGTTTTTTTTTTTTTATTATTATGAAGTTTATTTATTTCAGAGTTTTCCAAAGAAGCGAAAGAAAAATGAGATACTTGAAATTTCTATTATTGAAACAAAGGACTTCTTTTCTTTTATGTTTCAGACACAGATATTAAGGAACTAGAGGATGTTTTTGGACTTAACGGACAAGTAGAGCATAAGCTGAACTTCCTCAAAAAGAATGTATCGAAAGATATAAAGCTGGTACTGATTGCTCATTCTATTGGTTGCTACATCACACTGGAGATGATGAAGCGAGCATCAGAACTTCAGGTACATTAACGTTATAGAATGGGAGTTTTCTAATTAGCAAAGTGGTGCACATGCTTAGCCTATGGGTAATGCCATGTCTTTCCTTTGGAAGCTCTATTCTGCTATACACGAACTTTCAACTAAAATGAAATAAAAACATTAATGACTAATCCTAATAACGTATAATAAAGAACTTTGATGGAAATTTTACTCTGTTATTACTTTGAATTTGGACCTTCAAATGACCTTGTAATATAAATGATTAATAATGATGATAAATATATTTAGGACTTTCTTGATGTCTTCTCATCTTTAAGCAATTCATGAGAAGATTATTAGGTATTTGGCAATTATGTTATGCCACTACACCAAAAATTAAGACTGGTTATGATTTTAATAGCAGCTTCTTATCTCAAAGCAAACAGATTGCTGGCTATACATGGCGAAATATATGGAAAAGAACAGTAATATAAATTGCAATGAGTACTATCATGAAGGATGTTGGTTTTAAAATGGAATGCACATATCATTGCGCCTGCAACTCAGTCTTGGTTTGTGTAACTCGATGAGAGTGGGAAGTGTAACTGCATGTTCTTGTATTTCTGAACATTTTTCATTGTCACTGTGAAGCAATAAGAAGGCTGAGGCAGGACGGTGTCCTTGCAACTCTGGAAATGGCAAACTGTTAGTACTCAGTAGTAACTCGGATCTATGAGTGGATAATGAATGAGGAATACTGAATTTTTATTCTTAAACATTCAGTCTTGCTAAATCATTGCCTCTTCCTTTACATTATAAAATCTTCAGTGGAAGGAAGCACAGTGTTAATGTAAAGTCTGTGTTTAATATATGTATGCATAGGTTCTTCCATTTCTTCATAACCATTTCCACTGCACGTCTTAACTTTTTTTTCCTTTAAAGGAAACAGCAACTAAAAACGTGAAACATGAGGTTAACCTGATATATTTCCACAGGCATATTTCACTTTGTGATTATAAACAAGGGCACTCTTTTTGAGAGAACTTTTATTACTGTTTTATCTTTTCAGGAGGGAGTGTTCTAGAAAATATCATATGCAGTAATTTGTCCAAAAATATCAACTTTTCTTTGTTCAACATCTGTGCAGTCTTTATTACACAAATGATTTTATCTGGTTTCAATTAAGCTATGAATTGTTGAGTAATTTTTTTACACCTGGCTCACTGGATACTGGCAGCATGCTATTCATCAATGTTTTCAAGCATAGGTATCTTTGGGACACTTTTAGACTGCATAGTGCACTGTGTGCATGAAGTTAATATATGGCAAACTACATTCAAGATGCATTTAACAATAGAAAATATTTGTGTAAGCCAGAGTGTTGTGCAACCTTTGTCCCTTTGCCAAAAATAAGTTAACTGTTAGCTTTTATAACATATGAAGTGTGATAATAAGAAACTTGTGTTTCCATCTCTCCCTTTATTTTTACTGGAATATTTGATTCCCACAAGATTTTGAGCACATATGTGTATTTTAGTAGCTAGATCATTTGATTTTATTTTTGTGTAGTTCTTATGCGGTGTTCTTCTATTACATGAGTTTTGGTTTTGGTCTTAAATTCTCTGCTTTAAGAGCCTTTGATTGTTTACAGTTTATTATTCTGAGCTAGAGGTTAATGTGTTGTGTTTATTGTTCAAATAATTCAGTGAACGTTTATGTTTGGAGTGTATGTTTCGCAGATTTGATTTTTCTTACACAACTTAAAGCCCTTTCGTAATCTAACTCAATATAGACTGGATTGTCCCTCTCTTGTGCATTGATGAGGGAACCTGATGAACTTGAGCTAGCCTGCGTGAAAAGGAGAAAGTACTGTCTCCTCCTCTCTCCTTCTTGGTTGCTCTTCAGCTGTCGGTTTTGAATGCTGCTAATTTCTTGGGCCCTTGTGCTCTGCAGGTTAGTGGGGTACTGTGGGGTTTTTTCCTCAAACTTCTGTGAAATAATGCTTTCTTACTTCATTAAAAGAGAAATGAAATGGAAATTGCCAGTTTACTCCAGGATAAATTCAGTTTTGAACCCCATCCCTATTTTCCTCTTCTCTCAGGGAGGCTTCTGTTAACAGTTTCTTCAGGAGACCCCTTAACACAAACTTAGTCTTAGGTTGATGCCTTTAACTAAGTCTAATTAGCAGAGAAGGGCCTCACAGGTTACACCCATATGTGTAACTAAGTGGGGCTGCTGCATGGATTTGAGTACTGAGCCAACTCTGCAGTGATGGTTTTGGACTAGTCTTTAAGAGACTTTTTGGCCCAGAACAGCCAGTAACTCCCAGACAACAGCCTGGCATGGTTCTGGGCTTGCAGAGGCCCAGACCCATTCCCAGTTGTTAGTTTGGATGCAGACATCCTGTTTGGAGGCAGGGAGAGATTCAGCCACGTGGACACAGACCTTCCTATGCCATCCTGTCTCATGGCAAGACCAGGGACGAGTTCCTGGCCAGTCTGTTTGCTGGTGCATGCGTAACCGTGAACACTTCTCGGTTGTTGTGGTGGGCATCAAGTCTTAAGAAGATTCACTTCTCTGTGGGAAGTGGAGCATCCAGACTTTGCCAGACTGCTAAAAAATTTCCTTCCCCTTCCTGGGAAGGAAAAATGTTAATCAACCTTTCCGTGTGGAGACGGAAAAATGCAATAATGTTCAGCTTACTTGATACTTGGTCTTAACCTCATAGTCTTCTTCGCTCTTCATTCAGCCAGCAGAACTGAAAAATGAAGCTGAGTGGCAAAATTATTTTCTCAGTTGTTGGACCTTGAGCCCAACTCATAAATACGCTACATCCTCCAGGCATTCTCTTCTAAAATACAAATCCTTACTTGGAGGATTTCCTTGTGCTTTGCTGGCTACACTGCTGAGTCTTTCCTAAAACAGGCTGTTTGATCATTAATTTAATCAGAAGATTGACATATTTCCTTGCTAATGAAATTCAGTCTGTTACAGCATTAGTCTTTCATTTGCAATGATGTGTTTGAAATGCCAGCTTCTGAAATGCCAGCACCTTTGTGGTAATAAATTAACACTGATTAATGAGTAAAACCATCACAAAACGTAAGCATTGCTCTTCATGTAAAACTCATGGAGGGGGAAGAGTTTAAAACCTCTGAGTATGTATCAGTTTAAGCAAATATAATTTCCGTATTTATAATTCAAAACCATATATTGCTACTGTGTCTCAGTGGTGTCAAAGATTGTTGGGTGTTGCTAGAACTTAGTTGATTTTATAAATAATAGCTAACAAAACATATTTGGAATAGCTGTGTATAAAAGAACTTCACACCTTGGAAACCCTGACGCATAATTTCTGTGTACACGTTCATGTGCATCTGCCTTATCTTTCCTAACTGTGTTCTCTTCCAGACAGAAATCTGTTGCTCTGTACTTTTCTTTCGAGAAAACTGATGAGCGTAACAAAATGCCATAGTTTGCATTTAACAATGCCACATATTTATACAGTAGCATAACCCTATTTTCATGTTTTTCTTTTGTCTGTACATGAACTGCATTCAGGTCTTTCACTTGAGGAGCTACAACTTGTTCAGGATCTGGTAATGTGCATAGCTTAGAAGGTTACTGCAATGTGTCTTATTCTTCATAAATGAGTACTGGCTTCCACCCGTCAGGAGGCTGCTAACCAAGCTTTCTTCCGTTAAGCAAACATTGCTTCATTGCTGACTATTCTAAATTATTTTATGATGTATAAAATGTTGGTGCTATTCATTCGCTTTTACAAATAAATTAAACATGCCTAACAGGAGGTGTTGGGCATTTGTTGTTAACCTTTTGAACTACTGAAATTGGCTGTATATCCCTGCTGTTGGTTTTCTGTCTGTTTAGCCAGTGTCTAACACATACAGAAATGTTTCTTTCACCCATTATTAATATTAGTGATCACAGGGATTGAATGACCTCAGTGGAAGCATTTTGTTGGAGCTTTTTGAATATAGTTATTTTAGATGACTCTCCTGTATGTGCATTGTAGCTTTATTTCTTCTTTAAATTTTTCAAACTATTTAGTTAAAAAAGCAAAGGAGCTTTCATCTATAAAACATTATTGTTTTTACTTCTGATCTTAGAGAAAGCCAGAAATACATTTTATCATTCTTTTTTAAATTTAGCTGATAATAGATTTTTCTTTTCTGTCTTTCTTTTCTGTCATTCCAAAGTTTCTGTTGTTGCATTGTTAGTAATGGGGTCTTTTATTACCCTTGCTGCTCCCCTAAATCACACCTTTAGCGTGACATATGTGGTTTCATCCTTCAACCAAAAGGCCACGTTCCATCTGTTGTGAACAGCTTGCGTGGAAACGTGGATGGCCTACAGGTACACAACAGAATGACAGATGTCGTGACTCTCTTAGCTTCCCCCCACCGCGTATTTTCTAGAAATCCACTTCTTCCCGATTACCTGCAGCATTTACAGCACATCTTAGTGGGAGGAGACACCTGCCCATGGCCCCTCTGACAAAGACGTTGATTGGGATATGACATTTCAGAAATGTTCTTCTCTTTGCCATCTCTTGGTCAGGGAGGGTTTTTTTTTTATTTTTTCAGTGTATGTGAGAGATTACCTGTATATCTAGAAGTCATTTTTTTTAAAAGAAACTTTACTAAAACAGTGAAAAATGGCAATAGATAATTTGCATTGCAGTGTATCTTTGTATGCAACATAAAATGTGATAAGTAATTATTCACTTACGGAAGAAATGAAAGACCTCTCTTAACAATGTGTGAACCTCTATCCATAAATACTGTTTTGCAGTAAGGCACAATATGAAGTTTAAAGCAAATTAGCTATTCCTGAATAAGTCACGTAAAACATTCTGATTCTAAACCCAATGCCTTTTACTGATATAGCTTAAATTGTTTTCAAAATAGCTTAAGGTAATGGTTTTGAATGTATTCTGGATTCATTCTGGACAAGAGTGTTCACACATGAAGTTATTCAGGAATATTGCCATGTTGAGATATTCTTTACTGAGACTTTAACTTACGAAGTCTGTTGGTCAACATCAGTTCTGTAAGTTATCAGAGCTTTTCCAAAGTCTACTGGCGGAGATAATCCTCTTTTGAAATACAGTTTCCTGAAGACTCTGTTTCAAGTAGGTATCTTTTTTTTTTTCCTTTTTTTTTAGGGTTTTTTTCTCCGAAGAGCTGAACTGGACAAAGAGAGAATTTTATTTTGCCACTGTAGGCAAATGCATAATTGGCCATCATAGCAAAAAGATCGCACCTGCTAAATGAGTTATTTTTCACATCTTTTTGTGTGATAAGAATAATTACTTATGGGGAGGGAGGAAGGCATCTGTGGGTTGTTTTATAATGGTGTAAAATCTCACTTGGACAAATACTGGATTCTCTCACTGCTGCCTTTCTGCCTCGAATCAAGTTGATTCTTTTGTCTCTGGTTAACACTTAGTTCCTTTCTGTTGAAGTACCTGGAAAGCTCCGCCTAACTTTAGCAAAAGTAGAATTATGCCATAAGAGAGAGAAACATGTCAGAATTCCTCTGCTAAGTGATGTATTGTGATATGAAATTCAATGCAGTGACCCTTTACGTTAATAATTTAGTTTCAGTTGTGTTGAAAGCTTAATTATGAATTTGGGAAGCACTTTCATAGTGTTAAGAAAGAGAAAAGACACCGTGTTTTTAAATACAGGTATTTCTACAAGAAAACAAAATTCTTTAGTACAGAATTACTGGAAATCCACAGGGACTATGAGACTATGAGATTAAAAGAGTGAGGGGTTTTTTTAACGGTACAGAAACTGCTAAGCATGTCTGACCTTTGAGATGATAAGGGAATCTTTTCAGCAGCGTGAACGGATGAGGGAAAGACTGTATGAAGGCAATGACATTTGTTCAGTTCCTGTTTTGCTGAGATTAGAACCTATACATGTAATCCAAGACTGGTGGTGTCATCATTACAGAAAACATCTTCTGAAAGAGCACTAATTTAGCTGCTTCTGACATCATTAGAAGTTCTAGTGCATTTTGGAAGTAGAAAGAAAATGAAAATATAAACGCATCTGAGATAAACAGGAATACAAATTTTTATTCCATTTTTGAAAATTTATTTAACATGATAGCATCTAATTCAAATGTTGATTACCTAAATCAGATGTCACAGTACTTTAAAAAAAGTCAGTTTACATAGCTGTTGTCTGGGTAAATTCACTTCTGATGAGCTCACTGGTGATTATAAAGTTTAAAATAAGCTTAGTGAACAAATATATTTTTTACCACATTTCATGCTCTCTTACAAAAGTAAGCTTATCTCAGCTCTTTTGCAGAGTACAGTGAGACTGCATAAAATAGAAAAATAGCCAGAAGGTTTCTGAAGAGAGGTGTCTTCTCTCGTGTAGAGGCTTATACTCTGTAGACCTGTGTGCCAGGATGCGGTGTAACCAACAGCACAGTAGAAGCATGAATAAATGTCTTTGGTTTGTGCTGCCCTGTTCTGATTTTTCCTTGCTGAGAACTGTTTGCTCTTGGTTCCTTAATGGATTGCAGTGATGGATGGAATATGGAAATGTAGTTATGTCTATCAGTAGGGATCATCATCTGGAGAAACAGAATGGAGAAACACTATTTTTATATATATTTCATTATACTTGCAAGCTTAAATGATAAAGTGAAAAAAAAACCATAAAAATTAAAATGGGTAAAAGAGTAACACAAACCCAGTGACAACATTTGCAAAATTACTATGCAGGAAAAAAATAGATGGCTGTATTTAGCAGGCATTGCAAGGGAATTGGTACACATTTCAAATAAATGCGTATCTTGTGAAGAGAACTGTGAATTTCTAGGCCATGATATAGAACTAAACAGAGTCTGTTGTATTTTTCTTCTCCTTCAGTCCATCCGTCCAGATAAATGAACTACATAGTAAAAAACCAAGCGTTGGGTTGAATACACCCACCTTCATTCCCCTTTAAGTGTTGAAGGAGCAAAAAAAGAGAGTCTAACACAGTTTTGCACAGATTTAATCATGAGTCTACGTTCAGCTGCCTTCAGTGAGACGTGTGTGTTAATTTAAATTTATGGATGTTTTAAGTTGGTCACTGCATTGGCCTATTTCTATAATATATATATATTTGGCAGTTCTCCATCAGTTCTTAACAGATAGCAAGTCTGAGAGCATACACAAGGAAGCACAGGTGGTCCGAGCCAGCAATTAGACTAAAATTTGCTTTAGTTGATGGTGTACACATTGCAGAGCCTGCATAATCCACCTTGCAACAGATGACGAGTATGTTCGGTCAGTGGCGCCTCAGGCAGTATCTGTACATCTAGTGGCATAGCCAGTAAAGTAAGCAATAGGAACTCGGTGCATATGCAAACATTATGCAGCTGTCTTATTTGGAAAAAGCGAGAAGTAATGCAGATGATTTATTCAACCGACCAAATAAAATAAATAAGACACCGTATCTTTGAAGCATCAAGGAATTTTCTACCAAGATCTGTGGAGAGATTTTTTTTAAAAAAAAAAAAAGGAAAAAATTAAAACAACCTTCATAACACCTAAAGACAACCTAAGACAAACATAAAACCTCCTTTCTTTGGGGTGGGAGGCTGCAAAGCAAAGAGCATGAGTTCCTGGCAGACAAAGATTTGTTAGAGAGATACTGATTTTTGACTGGGACGCTCATAAAGGGCCACTGGTCTAAACTGAAAAGCTCAATCAAACCTCAGAACGCCGTCGGTGAAAGGCTGATAACTGTGAAAGGGGTTGAGAGTGTCAGCTCACCCAAGAGACCCCTAGCAACCATTATTTTCACTGGCTTGATGACAGACTCTAATCCTAACGGACCCAGTTATATCCTTTTCTACCTCTCCCCAACAAAAAAAAAGTTTTAAAAAATGTAAACTGTAAGAAAATGCAGCAATAACCAGGCAGACAGGATTTTTTGTATAACCCTCACTGGATGCCGTCTTTGTGAATAGGAACAGGCACTTTCTAGATTGCCACATGCTGCATAAAGTCTGCCTGAAATTAACTTTTCTCTTCACGGGCAAACAACCCACCTCGTAATAGAGAGGACAAAAGAATGTGAAATATCTCAAGGATACAAAAAAAATAAAAATTAGGAAACTTAAAATGTAATGAGAAATAAACTGTTGAAGGTGATACACCTTCAGATGTAAAATGCCTAAGGCCAAATTAAATAAATAAGGAGTCAATTTTTTTTGTCTTTTGCTTTTACCAGGGAGAGGCATGCATCTTCCTCCATGTTAAGAATATAATTTTTATCACGGAAAATTGGCGTCAAGCCAAAGTGGCATGAACTATCAATTGTTGGCAAATAACTAAACCTGTCAGGAACTGAAATGTGATCGACAACTTGAGAATGGTCTTCAGGCATGCTGTGAAGATACCTGGATGTTATTGCTTCGTGTCTGTCTGGTTTTCTGTTTTCTACTTTCTTGTCTTAAGCAGAGAAATTAGCTTTTAATCATATATACTGTAGCCTGTTACACATGGTGCCATCTTCTGACTCTTTTCTTCGCCAAATATGTTGTGGTCAACAGTGTATAACTGCCTGCTAGTTAACAATCCAATTTCCCCCTAAAATGAGATAACAGGATTTATGCTTTAAAGTTGTTCCCCCAGAAAAAGGGGAGAGAGAGAGCTTAAAAATAAAAGAGATTTCCAGAGGATCTACTTCATATATCTGTCCTGTCTGCAATCCAGACTTGTTCTTGCTTGTAACTATAGCAGTAGCAAGCAAGAAACAATGAAAGGTGACACTCAAGTTACCAACATAAGATTATAAAATTCTGGATTTTTTGGCAATACAAAAAAAACTTCAGGGTTAGGAACGTGGAAAATTTTCAAAGTTTCATGTTGGGAAGAATTACCTGCCCTTTTCAAGATCTTCTGTGTCATTGCTGCTGAGATCTTAAACTTCTAATCCAAAACCTAGAGTTTACCAAGGAAGAATGAATGGAAGGTTTGGATGAGCCTTGTCAGCCTATTTGACCAAAGCTCATGCCTGATTATCTGGCCCAAAGAAAGCTTTTTGAAATTAACCTTGACTTAGAATCACAGAATCATAGAATCGTTTAGGTTGGAAAAGACCTTTAAGATCATCAGGTCTAACCATTAACCTAACCCTGCCATCCCACCACTAAACCATGTCCCTAAGCACCTCGTCTGCCCGTCTTTTAAATACCTCCAGGGATGGGGACTCGACCACTTTCCTGGGCAGCCCGTTCCAAAGCTTGACAATCCTTTGGGGGAAGAAATTTTTCCTAATATCCAACCTAAACCTGCCCTGGTGCAACTTGAGGCCATTTCCGTTACCTGGGAGAAGAGACCAACACCAACTTGAACTACTTTGTTTTATTCTGCTCACTAGTATTTGATGCCATGTTTCTGTTACATTGTGTTAGTACACCATGGCTCAGCTCATGTTAGCCACATGGAAGCTGTAGTTCATCATATTGTCAACACCCGAAAGTGGGTATCTGAGTTGTGGATTTGCCTGTGTGAGTTCAGTATCTGACCAAAGTGTCAATATAGAAACTCTGGAAAACAAAAAGCTTAAAGATTGCAATATGACAGTCTTCAGAACAGAATAAAAGGGATATACATTAAATTAAACAAAACTAATTTTTAAAACCACTCTTTTTGTATCTACCAAATAGAGACCAAAGGCCAGTTTGTCTTATTATTTGATTCCTATATGTCTCTCCTAAAAACAGAAATTGATACACCGGAAGGTTAAGGTACAGTAAGCATTAGAGCTCTGTTTTGCCTTCTAGAAAAGACTTTTGACATATATGTATAATTCATTCTTAATACTGCCTTGTATGTATTTTCAAAACAAATAATGCATTTCTGAACAGTTCTGCATGTGTATTCGTAGCATACCTTGTTTGGTTTTTGAAGTGGGTGAAGCAGGCAGATACCACCTGCTCAGTCCTAGAACTTCATGGGAAATATTAGATTAAGTATAGTTTGGTGCTCTTCTGAGTCAGCAGAATTTACAGTCCAGAAATGCTGAAAATCCGATGAGAACAGTAAATAGTAGAGTGACAATTAAAAGCACAGGTGTGAATTTAATTAAAATTGATGTCTGGTGCAATTAGAAGACAGGCTTGACAAAATCAGCTGCAGTATATCTGTCAGACCGTAATTACCGAGCATATGAATGCAAGTTTCTGGTTTTAACATTGATCACATTTTTAAGAATGAGGATTCAGAGTCAATAATAACATTGCCCTAAGATTAGCTTGTTTAGGTCGCAAGCCTGTGATAAGATAGCCTGAGGAAAAACTAATTCACAAGACTTTGTGAGGAAAATCATATTTTTTTCATAATGTTCACTGAAACTTCCAGCTTCTGTAATCTTGCTTAATGTATTTGGTTTACTGCTCAGTTTAATATAGAAACAATATCAAACCCAAGATTTTGGTCTCTAATGATTCAAGGTAGGGAAAAATAAGAAGAATAATTTTGATTTCAAGACACTTGAATTTTTTTAATAACATTGTGTTTATTTCGCTGCTAATGAAACATCTGATTTCTTTTCAGATGTATGTAGTCAGAATTCAAATAAACCTCTAAAAATTATTTTTTCTAGGAAGTTAAAAGACATTAAAGTAGCCAAATGTACAAACAGAAAAGGAATAAAAATAAACTGAAAAGTGGAATCTGTGATCATTCATCAAGAATCCAAAGTAAAACATGAGAATGAAGAGGAAATGAAGGACTAAAAATAAAAAGATGGCTAGAATGGTAAATGGCAGAATAACAGGATTTATTAAGTACTGTGAATTTTTACAGATTTATTCATAAAATCTTGTTCTTTTGAATCTCCAAAAAATTTGGATTCATAGTGTAATAACTAAGTGAAATGATTCTATAAAAATGAATGAATCATAAACATATAACAAGAAGTGAATTTCAAAAACAATTAGGATTTATAGCATATGTTTTCAAAAGAGCTCAACACCCTTTTGAAAGCCGGATTTCCCAAAGAACTTTTTATGCTGGGTGGTGAGATCTTTTGAAGTTCTGTCTGCAGATGTATGTGCATAACCACTTGAAAATCAGAGATTCGTGCCTTCGGCGAGTTGGACCAAATGATCAAAATTCAGTATCAATATATGTCACACATAGCTTGAATTTGTTTTGTTTTTCTGTGGTAATTAATATGTTTTTATAGACAACAATAGAGCCAGAAATCAGCAGTTTTCAAGCTAATTTAAAATTGAGTAGTGAAAAGGGGAAAGCGGTCAATTAGGGCATTAAAGAATTGTTCATGGAAGAAGCATATAAAGGGACATTGTGTTGCAAACGCAGTTAAACTTTGAGCATGGCTATAACTCTAGTAACCATTATCTGTTCCTAGAAGCTCCATATAAAAATGTAATTTCGCTGGCAGTCCTGAGCTCTCAGCAAAGAAGTTGAACTGCTTCATCAGCTCTTGCCTTGCATTGTATGTTATACAGGTACTCAAGCAGTGAGGAAGGACTTGGTTTGGATCTTCTAGTTAGAAGAGGTTACTTAGAATGGGCAGCATTGCAATTAAAAATCACAGAATCATGGAATCACAGAATGGCAAGGGTTGGAAGGGACCTCGGGAGATCATCCAGTCCAACCCCCCTGCTAAAGCAGGGTCACCTACAGCATGTTGCACAGGACATCATCCAGGTTGGGTTTGAATATCTCCAGAGGAGACTCCACAACCCCCCTGGGCAGCCTGTTCCAGTGCTCTGTCACCCTCAAAGTCAAGAAGTTCTTCTGCATATTCAACTGAAACCTCTTATGTTTCATTTTGTGCCCATTGCCCCTTGTCCTGTCCCTGGGCACTACTGAGAAGAGTGGCTTCATCCTCGTGACATCCACCTTTAAGATATTTGTACGTGCCGATGAAATCCCCTCTCAGTCTTTTCTTCTTCAGGCTAAACAAGCCCAGCTGAAATATTTCCTACTCTGCCATATTGTTAATCTGTTCATTCCCCATGGTTTACAGTAAAGTCTAGGGATGCTTACTTTCAAGGCTAGAGTGGAAAAAAAGAATTCCTCTGCATTAGCTTCTATACCGAGAATGGTGTGTCCTGTTTGAAGAGTGCACTGCAGGAGTGAAAGGAATCGGAAAAAGACACAAACTTTATACAAAACTGTTATAAAATCTCTGAGCTTAGATTAGATTGTGCATTCACTGCATTTAGGGCATTTCTAATACGCTGTTGAATTAAGTTCAGATAAATACTGGAGAACTTTCTTTTCCCTGTCTTTTTCATATTTCTGTGATTACTGATTATTTTAGGGAATTTTTTGCCAATGCCACGATAGGTCTTTTCAGATACCCAAGGACATGTTGAGTGACTACACCTATGTTTAGAGAACTAAAGCCCTAGATTTCTTCTTAAGAGTCACTCACCGACTGAGGTTCTTTTCAAAATTAAATGTAATACAAGTCCGCTTCCTTTTCCATTTATATCAGTATATAAGTATTTGAAATGTCTGATTTCTATTCTTCGGATACAAGTCTTAACTATGACATTTTGGAAAAAAAAGTCATTGGAGTTTGCCCTTTCACATGGAATTCAGTGTTAATAATACATTTAAGTGGAAGTCCAGGAGTTTAATAAACTTCTTACCTTTGGAGTCCCGTAAGGAAGTTCAATTAATGTTAATGAAAATATGCTTCTAATAACTTTATTACATTTCTAGTCACTGGAAAACTGTAAGAGCATTCCACTCCATTTCAAATTCCAAAGCGAAGCATAATTCTGTTTAAGGAGTAGAATTCACTGAGTCCTAATTGGTCTTGAAAACATTAAATTTCTGCTCCTCTATTTTGAAACAGCAGTATGACTACTGTAAGTGTATTTTACCGAAATGAAAGGTACAAACCCCAGATCTCAATAAATATAATTTGATTTTTGACCTTTAATGGCAGCTGGCATAGTTCAGACTTTTTATCTGGCATTGGCAAGTGAAAGGTATTCTCCAAATTCTTGCTCTCAGTTGCAATAAAACATGTCCTACCCATCACCAGTTTTATTTGTGTGATACATTAGATATGATAATTTTGCTCTTTTAGCATATTCCTGCCTATATTCCATTTTTCATAATAATTAAGGCTAGAATCAGTCCACAGTATTGGAAGGAATTTTGTATTTTTCCCTTATTATTTAAAATGCTTACAGTTCTGGGAAAGTCAATGCAAGGATGGAAAAACGAACTGACTGAGGGAATTCCTCACTCTCTCCTCTCTTTTTCGCTTCTTCCAATACCCTGACAACACTTTGGGATATAAGTTCTATCCTGAACCTCAAATATTCCTCATTTCTTTTCTTCCTTGGATAAAAATACAAAGTTCAGCTTTGTGTTCCATTTCTTCTCAGTGTATACATCCTGACTCACTCATCCATCTGTTCTTCACTGATATCACAAACTCAGGACTCGTTCTGCTCGTCTTCCTCCAGAGAACATCATTAAATAAGCCACTTAAAATGCTTAAAGTGGTAATGGACTGAAATCCTTCCAACATCAAATGTCAGCTCAGCTTTCCTTATCTATCTACTAACCCTTCTAGTCAAGCAGGGATATGGGCTTGGGTTGACTGGATTTTTAGGGCTGACTTCAGTGAGTGGTGAAATACACCCCTTTAAAATGCCTTAAATGGAGCACTTAAAAACAGAAGTCCAAGGATCTCGAGGCACAGATGGAAAATCAAGGCCTTCCCTTTTCATCAGCAAAATGAGATTATAATTGTAGGGCTGGTTTCTCATTTACCTTGTTCAACCACTTTTCCTTAAACTGAATGGATTGTCATTGAGGTTTATTGGTAGGTATGTCTGTACATTGATGACTGTGAAAGCAGTTGGTTCACGACATCAGCAAATCTGATTCTTAATACTTTCTTTTGTTGAGCTGTCTCTCCAATTTAAGGGCATATTACTGGTTCATCTTAAGTGGTTAGTGTCCCAAATCATGTCTACGAGGATCACATTTACCAGTCCATGTACCGCAAGGTTACCTGCAGATGCACTGCAGTGATCTCATGGGAGTGCTACACTGAAAAAAAAAAATCCCACCCTCTACTTCCAAAATGAAAACGGAAAGAATTTCTCCTGGAAAGTGGCAGCTGCGTTCTGACATTCATGTAATGGGAGCAACTGAAAGCTTTATGGTGTGTAACTGTGACACTGCATTCCAACATAAGCTTCTCCCTGCCCTTCTTCCAACCAATAAACTATTCTTCCTCTCTTTTCACTCTCACCCCTCCTAATCTTCTTCTGTTTATATGCTTTAATCATAATAGCAACAAATCCATCCCTGCCGGTATTATCACACCGTTGCAAATTTTGGCCATCTCCTTTGGCACTTCCCTTGTAGATGGAATGATATTGCCTACTTTGATGGGGCTTAATTCTCTATGTAAAATACTGCTCTGTCAATGAATATTTTCTCTATTAAACTATTTTCAGTCCAACAATAAGATACAGATTTTTGGGAGAACAGTTTTCTCATTATTACCTTAACCCATAAAAAGGCTTTTTCCTTTTTTTTTCCCCAAACATTTTGGGCAGGTTTTCGGTTACCCAAATATTTGTAGTACAGAGTAATTTGCATTTCAGCCCTGTGAGACTTGTAAATGTAATGAACAGTCTATGTGGTTAATATTTTTAATAATTTGCAAATAGTTCAGTATGTAGAGCTGACCTGTTGAGAAGTAATTTGCAGTGTCTGCAGAGAACTCTTCTGAGTTCTAGTCTTTTGTATGCTTAGCAGAATTCTGGGCTTCATCTGGAAAAATTCTAGGAGTACTTCTTACTGGAAAGTATTTCAAATAATGTGAAACAACAGATAATTTTTTCCTGTGCCGTGACCCGCTTGTAAGGTGAGGTGTGGATGATCCCTCTCCTGTTGCCATTAAACAGGTTTCAACATTGGAAATCAGGTGTTATGGAAGATACTGACAACCTGGTGAAAGGTGTGATTGAAAGCGAATTGATTTCAAAGGAAATTGTCAAAGGTCTCAATTTACTGGTCAGTCCAAGAGGTCATTATGTCAACTACCATGATAAATACTTTACAGCAGCCATGGTCTTCATCTGCCTATCCAAGAATAGATAAAACAGTCTTGGTCTCTAGAGCTGGGAATGTTGTGTCTTTGTTGAGATCTACTTTGACTGTAGACTGTCATATTTAATAACTGAAGAATAAATCCTTTAATAAGAATTTATTCACGGGGTAGAATTAGGGAAATTTTGCCACTGGTTTCAACAAGAGCAAGATCACACACTGAGCCGTACGGTAGATGGAATCACGGGGGACCAGAAGCATTCAGTAGGATATCAGGCATGCTGCAGTCTCCTTAGGGCTCTACCTCATCGTTTACTCTGCTTGTGACCATTGTTGGCAAAGGTAATTTCTTACTCTTAGCAGCTAAAGCTAAATGCTACCAAGATTTCCATGCCTCTCACTTTCTTACTACTGAAAGATATATCCTGAGTTATTTTCATCCCATTTTAGTTCTTCTGTAATTAAACTCTGCAGAGGAAGTTTTAGTATACTCCTAATAATATTACGTTAATACTGTAGAAGCCTGATTGTGATTCACATTTTAAAAGGACTCTTCATACGGCTGGTCCAGTGAGTTTGGATGCAGGATTCCAACATATAAGGCTCAGAATTGAATTTATGCTAAGTCAGTGGAAAGTGGCCTTAAAGTAGACATAAATGTAGTCACACCTCACCTTGGTGCAAATGACACTCAGGCATACATACCTGAGGATGTAATCATTGCACCCAGCTCTGTATTCATTGTTACACTAAAGACCACAGTTTGAAATACAAACACATTAAAAAAAAAAAAAATGCTGGTCCTTGAATTTTGTTTCCATCCAAGTGGAACAGCCAGGAAGCACTGGAGGCTTGGGGCATTAAAGATGTCCTTCAAATAAAATTGGATAATGTATGTTAAATAAAGAGGGTGCCAGGACAGGGAAAAACCTTGTGATCACTGTAGAGCATTTTAAACAGATGAGAATATTGCCTGCTATTTATATCATCAGGTAGAATCTGAAAGAAAACAGTAAAAAAATAAAACCAAGTTTTCATTCAGTTGAAAAATGTGTGGTTTATATGTATTTGAACATAGTGGGTCAAATTCAGGTGTTGAAGGAGGTGTAATTTATATGATAATATTGGACATATTGGATGTAGGAAACCAAGTTAGTATGAGTGATTGATGGACAGACTGGGAGAAAGTATAATTTTTAAAATGGTGTGGAACAGGAACATTAACTTTTATTTTCAAGGCGTCCTACTGATTGCTTTTTCTGCTAAATTCTCTTCTTTTTACCACATAGAGTAGAACCAAAGCTGTGCTAGTTACACAGCTGAGTTAAGGAGACTCTTTGCTGCTGACAAATATTGGTCAAGGAAATCGGGTTAGTCAAGCAGGATCTGCCTTTCATAAACCCATGCTGACTGGGCCTGATCACCTGGTTGTCCTGAACGTGCTGCGTGATGGCACTCAAGATGATCTGCTCCATAACCTCTGGAACCAAGGTCAGGCTTACAGGCCTGTATTTCCCCAGATGCTCCCTCCGGTCCTTCTTGTAGAGGAGCTTCACATTTGCCAACCTCCAGTCAACTGGGACCTCCCCAGTTAGCCAGGACTGCTGATAAAGGATGGAAAGTGGCTTGGGGAGCACCTCCACCAGCTCTCTCGCTACCCTTGTGTGGATCCCATCCTGCTTCACGGGCTAGACGTGTCTAAGTGGTGTAGCAGGTCGCTAACCATTCGGGGCTTCATTTGTCTCCCCGTCCCTGTCTTCCAGCTATAAGTTCACCATATCTAAGCTGACTAGCTCCCTTAATGTCAGTAATAGTCATGAAGTTTTACAGAGGTGAGAAGGGGTCTGCATGGGTTGTACCTGCGGTCACAGAGAAACAAGAGTGGTCTCTCTCACACATACATAATTCTCATTTTGTCTGTTTTGTTCAAATCCAGAATAGGAATTGGATTGGATTGGATATCCCAATCTATTAGACTATGCCGTAAGTAATATTAACTATAAAAACATGAAGTCAAGTATGAACAAAGGAGAACACGTCGGATGCCAAGAGGCAGAGACATCCCTGACATCAGGCAAAGATAAACAGAAAGCGGCATTCGAACAGGAAACAGACCTTGTCACGCAGCCAACCTGAGCTTAGGATGTGATACAACACAATATTAAGGCAATATTGTTTTGTTAGAAGTATGTTATGAATTTCTAGTTGCTCTGCAGATCTCTAGAGGAGACATTGATTGGAGCTTGGCTACCACTTCTCCCCTGCCTCAGCTTTTGCTGACTGTGCTCTAGTTTGACCTTTGAGTGACAATCTGGCCAAGGAACAAGAGTGAGAAGGTTAAGAAGGCAACCATGTCAACAGAGCACTTTAAGGAGGCAGCCTCGTCTGGTGTACACATATTGTAAGAATTAAAAGTCTGGGTGTGCAGGAGAGGGACTTAAAAATGTTGTCTTCATATTCTCTGTATTTACTGTTTCTTATGCATCTCTTGAGTCGTATTTGCACAGATAAGATTTAAGAAAAGCCTGTTTTTCTCACTGCATGTGTGGAGTAACAGTGTACAGTAAAGGGCTAAGGGTCTCCATCAGTGCCCTGGTGAAGATGAATGACATGCCACCATGGAGAAAACTCATGCATTTTTTATAGGGTTTATAGGACAGAAAAGCATAAGTACTATTGCACAAGGTGCTAGCCAGCTGTGTTCAAGAAAGAGGAATTCAGACTGAATTAAATAGAGGGAAGGCCTAGGAAGATAATAATGAACCTAAATTATGGGAGGAGCTCAGGCTGTCTGGGCTTATTTAACCTCATTAAACAGAGAATATGTATATGAGTGCCTTCTATAAACATTACAAGGAGCAAATACAGAGAAAAAGTAGAATTGTTATGCTGTTATCTATTATGTTACATTAGACTGCAATACTTACATGGGGTCAGATGGATGTAAATAATTTTGAAAATTAGAAACTGGTTTCTGGACATAAAAATATTAAATCTGAATTAATCATCTAAATAAATAACAGCAAGACAACTATATTGGTTTTAGTGAACGCGAGCAGTTAATGGAAAGGACTGTAAAAAAGATAAGAGAGTATGTTTGTTATGGTTGCTGTAGTTTTTGCACCGTGTGTAATTATATAAGTTCATATATTTAAGTTATATATTGTAAATGTCATTCTTATATATATATGTATGAAATTTAATTATTAGTATAAAGTATGTCTTATATTTCAGTACCTAAACCCCTTTCCCATAGTTGCCCTGACTTGAGGTATAGCTTCTGTGGCCTCGGTTGCCTTCCTTGGAAGCAGTAAAGATTGACCACAGCTAGGCAGTGTACAAAGTGTTCCCCATAATGCTGAAAACCTTTTAGATGGCAACTGGTGTGTCTTGCTTACATGCTCACAATAAAATTCATCAAAGAACTGAAATCACAAAGGAATTCTCCATTGGCACTGATCTCTGTGTTTTGTTTTGGTAGCATTTTCTGTTGGCTGAAAAAAAATCCTTTCCTGGGATTTTTTTTTAATATTTTAATTTAATGAGTTCCGTATCAGAAAAGGGGGCCTGTGCCAGTGGTAGTACTGAGTCTGCCATCCTCAGCCTGTGCCGGCTCATTGGTTTTGGGGGTTTGGATCTTTTTCCAAAACATCATAAAATATGTCACTGGGTGCTTGGAGGGTTTCTTGTGGCTTGATGGGAAGGAAATGCAGAATGGTTGTGGACCGGGTTTAATGATCAGTCTCATGCTGGAGTGTTAAAAAGTTCATTTTATTAACAGAATTCTTTTAATTAGAGAGAAATATTTTTTCTGTAGTGTTCTCAACTTCATGTTTCATTCTGATTTTTTGGAGGAGGGGTAAAAACTTTGCGAATAACATTTGATCGGTTTTCTTCTGAAAGGGTATGTTTCTTTCCTGGGCATAACCACTCTGCAAAGATTCTGCCAGCTTGCTGTATGACTGAAACACACTTTAATTAGTTTTTTTTTTTTTAATGTGGTAACCATTTACACAAAAAGACGGATAGAAAGAAAAAAGACCGCACATTTTAAGTTAACTCATTTACTTTTCATTCTTCTTGGATTATTAGTTTAGTCAATGTATGTAATTTGCTGTAGTCGCAGGACAATGCAGTTGCATGAGAGAAGTGAATGCATAAATAACATTATCAGGCCTTACGTTAACTTTTTTACAGCTTTCTGACACAGTGCTCTGATTTTGGAAATCGAGAACGTCTGTCTTATCTGTATAAGGTGGCAATTCTCTCTCTTGTACCATTCCTATCGGTAATGGTTCTACAGCTGGGACCTGATAGCTTGGTGCAGCATAAAAGTTGATGTCAACATAGACTTCTGATCCCTGCTTTAACAGTTGAATTTTTTAATTTCTTTCCATCACATCTACATATGTCATTGTCCCAGCAAAAATACTATTCCTCATCCTTTGCGTTCATAGCCCTTAAAAACTAGTGGAGTTCTCCACCCCATTGCCTCTTTGCTCCCACTTTGACAAGCTACTCATATATCTAGAGAGAGAGAGAGGTATACCACTTTCTTTAAAAATTTTATCATCCAAGCCCTTCATTGATTTTATGCAATATTTGTGGCTGGCTTTTGGTTGAAATTTTCCCTTTGAAGGTGTACAGCACAGAATGCAATCTGCATTCTCTCCCAGGGAGACAGAGCTTCCTCTGGTGTTCCTGATGTGTTTCCTCACTATATGTAGCATTAACTTGCAGAGCTGCTCTCTCGCTTGCTTTCTGCACCATATCGTATTGCAAACTTGCATATCATTTGCTGTTCACCATCTCCCATGTGTCCTTTCAGCTTTATTACTTGCCAGGTTTTTTCCCACTTATTCATGCTTTAGATTGTTTTTCCTGGGCATATTTAAAGATAGCAGTAGCCTCTGAGTTCATTCTATGAGCTGTATAATTAAAGTACCAAATTTAACTTAACAGAACCTCATTATTATGCTGCTTCTTTCCATTTTGGGGTTGTTTTTTTGTTTGGTTGGTTGGGTTTTTTTTCTGTACTTCTGCTTGGAAAAATTGCCTTCAGCATCATGAAGCAGATACCCAGGTTGGATCTCAGAGAGCTGTTTTGACATGTACTAAAGCACTACATTCACTGGAAACTGCAGTCTAGCTAGAAAGGAGAGGTAGTGACAGCCACGATGACCTCTTCTACTGCCTGTCTGTAATTTGAAGGCCAGATCTGCAAACATTGACCAAATATGTAATAAGTTTCTGATTTCTAAGCAAACTACTGTCACATCCTTAGATGCAAATGCAAACTTTGCTTCACTAAGTAATAGAAAAGCAGTAGAGAACTTTTTCTGTGTATCAGTGAAAGTTATGATACGGCTAATTGAAAAACTCAGTCCTTAGCTGGATCTTCAGTTTTGCCTGTGAAAGCTACCAGAAGGTCCTGTGATCAAGCGTCTTGATCCAATCTGTTCTCAAGCTATGAAAACTCAAATACCCCTTAGTAAAGTTGAGCTGGCAGACATTGCCGTGATGCTGTTAGTGGCGCTCAAAAAGTTTGCTTTTCCTAGGGAGCAAGAATTCCTTCAGCCCATCAGAGAAAATTTAAGTGTATTATTTCGAGTTTTAATACCATGCTCACAGAGTTACATACACTAACTGTGCTTTTGTTTGGAAAACAAATTAACTTCTGCAGGGAGCAGATTATGCTCCTTACATACAAAGAATTTTCTTAGAAAATAAAAAAAAAATCCTTCTTTTTGTCACTTAATCTCACAGATTATATGTAACACAATGAGAAGTCCGGAATGAAAGGAATAGAAAAGTTTAAATTAATCTGATGCCAAAGTGAAAATTTGGGCAGTGGCAAATAGGAAATACAGAAAGTTTAAGCTGGAAGTGTGAAATCAAGTGTACGTGCCCCTGCCTCACAGCAGCATGTTGGGAGGGGGCTTTAGAAGATGGGAACAGAAGACTCTCAAACTAAGCAGCCACTTATAAACTAAGCCACCGTGATGTTCATGGTAAAAAAATAGCAAGTTTTCTACAAAATGTTTTTATTTACAATTTTTTTTACCACTTTGTTTTACAGAAGTGGTTTGGTTACCCAGAAAAGTAAGCTTTGGTTAGAGCAGAGGATTGCAAATTACCGTACAGTTGTTTTAAATCGTCCTACTTTCACAATGTATATTTTCACGTGGAGTCCCCTGACTTCCTGATTTTGGGGTTATTTGTCCTTAAAAAGCATGCTAAGACTTCTGTGGGACTTATATCTTATAAAGCACTTTGAAATTTTAAGTGATAAGATTCTCTATTAACTGTGTTTGAGATACTTCTTCGCTTACCTATTTAATATGCCCAAACCTTTGCTTAGGAACACAGGAGATCCATAAAATAAAATAGAAGGAAGTGCACACAGTATGTTCTTACGTCATACCAGGTGTGCAATAATTTTTTGTCACTTGTGTTCATTCTTTAGTTCTTTTGCTGTAATGAAAGCATGTGGGTTTGTTGATATTGAGCTGTGACATACAGCTTGCTGATAAAACAAACCAAATGGCATCTTGAACAGCTGAAGAAGAAATTATTCAAGATTTTAAAATATAACTTTATATTATATTATATTATATTATATTGTATTATATTTGCTTTAACATTCTGGATTGCAATAAATGCTACCCTTTTTTCCCCAGGATGTGTAAAAAAAAGCCTTTCTTTCCTACCCCCAGGCAGATTACATCAGCTCCCGTTCTCCTGAGGAGTCTACAACCTGTGCTGGCAGTGCTGTTATTATATATAATTCATGACTAAGAAAAGTGAACTGGCAAGTCCTGAAAGTCCCACTCTGGTGAGAGGAAAGCCCAAGCCAATGCTGTCTGGTTTGTCCTGTGTGTTTTCTTGGAAACCTGCTCGGCGCAGCTGTGGTGATAAAGCAGGGAATACTTCCCTGACCCTCGTCGTTTTGCCTGCAGGTTTCTGCATACTGAGTAAAAGAAATTGTGATTAATGTGGCACTCCGTGTCAAGGGTAGACTGTAGATTACCATTAAGTGCATCATTATGTTATCTTTGAAAAATTTACTAGGTTTCACCTGACAGATAATAGCTTTTCCTCTGCCAACACAACAGAGGAATAATAAACTAATATATGAGATGACGTGAAATATATCAAAAGAAGTGTTACTTTTGACAGAGAAACAGCTTTTGCTTTTCATAGGGTTTTGGAGGAATTCTAGATGAAACTTCCTTGCTTGTGCTCGTTCTCTTTCCAGCCCCGTGCAAAGCTGCGCCCGTAGGGATGCCCTTGCTGGGGAGCAGGGGTGTGTGGCTGCCGGGCCTGCGGGCGAGCTGCAGGAGCATGCTTGGGTGCATCTTCACTCTGAGGGTGACAGAGCCCTGGAACAGGCTGCCCAGCGGGGCTGTGGGGGCTTCTTCTCTGGAGATACTCAAAGCCCACCTGGACGATGTCCTGAGCAACCTGCTCTGGGTGAGCCTGCTTGAGCAGGGGGGTTGGACTGGATGACCTCCCGAGGTCCCTTCCAACGCCTGCCGTTCTGTGCTTCTTCACTGAGCACCGGTCGGTGCGACGGGTCGGTTATAAAACGCAGTAGATCACTCCCTGCCTCTGCCCACTGATTTGATCTCTGGAGTTCCTTGTGGCCTCTGAGTTGTGGAACCGGTGCAGCATCTGAGCCTTACATTCTTTTTGTCGGTGGTTATTATATTAACCATTTCTGCACACCTGGTGATTAATAACAGATTATGTAGCAGGAGCAAATACTTTCCAAAGCCTTCCCCGCTCAAAAGTCAATGTGAGCCTCCAGTGACTGCTGCTTCTGCCGTTAAAGCAGAGCGAGCCATCGGGTTATTTCTGCAGAAGCATCACTTTCTGGTGGTGTACGAGCAATATTTTCTTCAGTGGCTCAGAGTCTTGCTGGTTTATGACTTCGGTAGAGAGATCTGACCATGCCTGCAAGGTGTCATGGGCAGGGACGATCTGTCCCTCAAGAGCCAAGGTACAGGACTGACAAAGCCTGGCTGTAATTAATGAATTCATCTACTTGGGGTCTCTTCTGAAAAAAAAAATCTTTAAAATGGCTCCTACTCCTTTCTGTCGGTCAGTGTCTGCCTTTTCAGGTCCTGCCTGCTTTTCTCTCCCGTTTTGTCTCTCGGAGCAGAACGTCCGTCGGCATTAGGAGCAAGCGGCGCGGTGTCGCAGCTCTCCGGGCCCTCAGCGGAAGCGCCGGTGCCATCTCGGGAGGGGGCGCCTGAGGTGCCGGGACCCGTAACCAACATTTCTTGTGCGTAATCAAAACTGCCTAATTTCAAAAATACTGAGCTTCTCTCGTTGGCATCACAGGAGTTGAGAGCTCTGAAAATCAAGTCACTTTTCTGAATACTGGCTGTAAGTGGCATCCAGTTTGTAAGCGTGGTGTTATATCCTCAGCGCTGTCGTTTACCAGGCCCTGTGACAAGTAGTATTACCCGCCCAAACTTCAAACCATGGCTGACAAATGTCTTTCAACTCTTTCAGGAGAAGGCATTAATAAAAAAAAAATAGCGTGTTTTTTTCTTGGCTTGATCTGATGTATACTTCAGTGTTTTTATAAAGAAATCATTTAAACATTTTACGAAAATCTTCTGCCGGTGTGGTTGAAACTATTAAATTGTGCCGTGATAAACAACAGCTTGTTGTAAATTTAATTGTCTTTTTTGTACTCTGTTCTCATTTTCATTGAAACTAAAAAACTTCCAACTGTTTCTGCGAATCCAAAACCATGTTGACATAAACCACTATCCCATGAAGACTCAAAGGTACTCAGTTGTCACCTTGTCATCTTGTGTTAAATAGATTAAAAGCTGGATGGAAAGCCCGGGTGTGCAGGAAGGTATATGTTCTTTATGTAGGTAGTTTGGAGGAAGCCTTTAACATAACAGGAGTGTGGCCAGCAGGTCGAGGGAGGTTCTCCTCCCCCTCTACTCTGCCCTGGTGAGACCCCACCTGGAGTACTGTGTCCAGTTCTGGGCTCCCCAGTTCAAAAAAGATGAGGAACTCCTAGAAAGAGTCCAGAGGAGAGCAACTAGGATGATAAAGGGGCTGGAGCATCTCTCCTACAAGGAAAGGCTGAGAGAGTTGGGCTTGTTCAGCCTGAAGAAGAGAAGACTGAGAGGGGACCTTATCAACACATACAAATATCTTAAGGGTGGAAGTCAAGAGGATGGAGCCAGACTCTTCTCAGTGGTGCCCAGGGACAGGACAAGGGGTAATGGGCACAAACTGAAGCACAAGAGGTTTCAGTTGAGTATGAGGAAAAACTTCTTTACTTTGAGGGTGACAGAGCACTGGAACAGGCTGTCCAAGGGGGTTGGGGAGTCTCCTTCTCTGGAGATATTCAAAGCCCGCCTGGATGAAGTCCTGTGTAACCTGCTCCAGGAGAGCCTGCTTTAGCAGGGGGGTTGGACTAGATGATCTCCTGAGGTCCCTTCCAACCCTTGCGATTCTGTGATTCTGTGATTTATATGAAGCAATGATCACATGAAATAAATCGTACACATGTAAGGATCCTGCCTAAACAAAGCTCTTTGGTCAATGCCCTGCTTTCAGGCAATGGGCATTTAATATTCTTTGCCTTGAGGGCGCACTTTTCCTATGAAATAAGTCATTTCTCTTCCTTCTGTCTTGTAAAATTTACTGTGCAGGTCATACCTACCTGAAGTTGATGGACTGATAGCTCCAGACACCCAAATATATAAACAGTGACAAAAGTGGAACTCCAAAAGTCCCCACGCTTGCCTGCTGTGGTGTGTGCTGAAGGAATAAAGGGCAGAACATACTGGGCTTCTAGGCCAGTTTGTTCTCTGGACACATGCTCAGGCCATGCCCTGTTCATTTTTTCAGCAATATATATATATATGTATACCACTGGCCTAGGGACTAGGAGCTGCCTTGGCACCCACATTGAATTATGTGAAGAGCCTGCAGATAGCGTTAGCTTTTTGTTGTTAACAAGACCTAAAACTTGCAACAAGCGGCATCATATTATAGTCCCTTGAACCGTTCAGGTTTTGAGCCCTATACAATTTAAAGAGTTAAAAATTAATGATGAAAATAGAAGCAGCTGCCTGGTGACTAACCCGAAGAGCAGCTATGCCTTACACAGTGAACTTTAATGCATGCGTCATCCTGAGTGTTGAAATCTTGTCGTTTAATCGTATGTTAAATAAATAACTGTTAAATAAGTTAAATGACAGTTTTACAAATGCTGTTTATTGTCACAACAATCAACAGTGACAATCCCAGTATGACGTAAGAAAACATGAGCTGTTTTTATCAGGTTGCCTGAAGCCCAGCATGGGTAGGCGATACAACCCACAGCTCTCAGCGACTCATGGGCACGGGGTGTGTTTGCCTTTGGGAGATTTACTGGCCAACTTTCAGATATCCCCAGATGTGCTCAGGTCTCTGTGACTGGTGTTTCTAGTTGCCCAGTTCTCTGCCTTCCCATGTGCTTAACCGATAAAAATCACTGGACTTTGAATTGGGGGCAATATAAACCAGGTGAATCTGGATTTCTCTCTCTAGTAATGTGTAATATTTTTTTGTATTTTGCCTGATTTTTATCACAAGAAACTTCTGTCGTTAAGTTTGAGAAGGGTATCCATAAATAAAGGGGTCATTAACCTTTACACATTACTTAATGGTATGTACTGTGGTACACATAGGTGTGACAACACCTGGCACTTATGATAGGCAATGTCCTCCATCTTCAGAATGACTGGTCTTATAATAATTCTAAAAGTCGTAGCTTAAATATAATTCTGTGCCGCCTACTTGATTTCAGCTAGTGTAAATCGCTTATAGATAAGATTCTGGCATTTGAAAAGTAAAAAAATTATTAACTGATGTTGAGCATTTGAATCTCATTAATTTCCTTCATTTTATCTGTGTATTTCTACTTCACTTACTTCAAGACACAAATATGACGTACTTTTTTATGAACGAGTGTGTCATTGTAATAAAATGTTGAATCTGTTGTATCCACAGTTGTATTGCAAAGACGTTGAACTACATCTCTAAGCAATTCTGCAGGCAAATGCACATTTCAAAATCCTGTCTCTGGAAACTAGCAGTAAACTAAGAAATAGTTGATGTGTGTTTGAAAAATATGAATTTTACATTTATTTACTACTGTCTGCAAAAGTTTAAAGGAAGAAAGACATTAAATAAGATTATCCTCCACCTTGCCACCATCTCTGTAATTTGTGTTTCATTAAACAGGAGTGCACGGGCTGTTGTAACAGATTTTTTGGTTTGTCCTCTTTCTTCCAAGGTTTAGCAACTTCCCCCAGTGGTTAGTACAGCACTCCAAGCAACTAATCCTGTATCTATAAACTGTAACGTCAAAGGATTAATGTGTGCCTGGGAACGCAGGTCAAATCTGCTTTAGATCACAACAGTTTGAGTTCAGCTCCTAGCTGAAAAATCACGAAACTACCATATAATTTAGTACAAGTCTTGCATTCCTATACTTCAGCTGCTGGTTGCCTTCAATAAAAAGAGGCCCGGGATTGATTTCCCTGAGAATGTATTTTTCTTTGTCTAAAACCAAAGCAGTATCAGCTGGGAAGTAGAAGGTTTTCTTAAAATAGTTCTGTATTCAATGTAAATAGCACTTTCAAAGTCTGCTTTTAAAATATTGTAGAAAGTACACTATGGCAAGTTACTGATCTTTCCTGGATTTCTTCTTGTTTGCTGGGTACAGTGCCCAGATCTTGTAAGCATCTCCCGGCGGCGTGCCCTGCCTTCCGCTGGACGGCTGCTGAGGCCAGCGCCAGTGCACGCAGATGCAGCGGCGTACGTTAGCTGAGTCTCATCTGAGAGTAAAGACAATTATTTTAGAATATTTTTTACAAGAATATTAATCTACTTTGCGCAATATATAGAATATGTGCAGTAAGCAGACGTACATAACCACATCTGTTTTATTTACATTGAGTCACCATCAAAGCAGGGTGATTTATACCTAATCATCTGCAAATGTAATATCCAGAATCTGCCTTATTTTGCCTTCTTGATGCTTCTATTAGGTACTGTAGTTGTGTGTCTTTGAGGGTTTTTCCTATATGAATTCTTGTGTATGATTTTACTTCCTGGAAAAAGTGGCAGGTATCCTTTTAGAATATTTCTTTGATCTTAACATCGAAATATATTTGAGAGTAGGTGTATTAATTCACTTTTGGTTAACGTGGGTGGGGGTTTTAATCAATTTCATTCTATTTTAAGGCTACGGGGTATTCTATTTTCACATCATAAAATAATTGCCAGCTTTAGGATATGTCTTACTTTGTTATAACATATAAGAAGCAGCACCGTGCACCACTGTGCACATCTCAGTGAAGGGGCCGTGTGCTTCGACTCTTGTTCTCACCAAGTTTACCGATGGTGAACTGCAAACTGAAACCCCCCGGTGCTGTCGAACTGCAAAGTTACCATCACAGCGGCTGACTTTTTATTTTTAAATTTGCTTTTTTTGGTTTACTTAAAGACAGTAGTTTACCAGATGAAAGGAAAAGCAGTGTACTTTTGCTGACATAAAAAACCCGCCTGGCCTGCGGTGACGGTTCCTGCCTGCTGCCCTCTGGTGGGGTCACCCTCCTCCCAGAGCCAGGGGCTCCGCTCGCACTCCTCGGCACTGGTTTCCAAACCGATAGAGCTGAGCGTTTCATAACCACCTTCTTGTTTGCTTCGGTTTTTAAAAAATTTAACCTGGGCACACCACAAAGCCTGCCTGTGTGTCTGAGGTGTGAGGCACCTGGAAACCCAACTTCATTTCAAGCGGAGACTCGTTTAAAAATGAAGTCTCCTAGGCTGCGATGGGGTGCTGTAGGACTTGCTGACAGTCATTTTCTCATGGCCTGACAGGTTCTTCGTTCTGTGTTGCTGTTTCCGACGATAGAGCGTATGGCTCAGTCCCCTCAAGGAAAGCTCATGACCCCTTTGCTGTGCAAACTTCGTTACATTCTGTACATGCCCGTCTACCTGCTGTCCTTCCTACCGGAGGGAGTCAAAGCCTCCCTGGTGCGGTTTGCTCTGCGAGGAATGAAGACCTGTGATGAATCTTCCATAACAACCTCCGTAAATCTCTTCAGCGTGGACTGCATTGGTGAGCACGTTTTGGTTTTGTTTTAATTTTTTTTGTTACACCAACTTTTATATTGGTCTTATTTAGTAAATGTTGATATAGTTTTGTGGGCAAAAGCTTAATACTAAAGCATGAATAAGTTTTGAAGGACAAGTCTAATCTTTTCTCAGATTAAGACCATAGGTACAGGAAAATCTCAAAAGAGTCAATTTTGAAAAAAAGTCTTAAAGGGAAAATAAAAAATAATATATTTCCCCACAGAATACGTATATATATTTCTTAGGAAAACTCTGACCTGTACTACTCAGTATCTCATGTGATTAAAACACTGTTTTACAACCTACTTTATGTTATTTATGTCTGCTTACTTTTTGCATTTCATTCATACTGGATGGTGAAAATAAATAGGGAATTGGTTTCACAATGGGTTCTTTGCATCTGCTTTTTTTAAAGCTATGGTTTAACCAGCTGTATAGATTTTGTCATCTGAATTGGAATATTGGTAGATTCAGAAAAGGGCCTTCAGTCTACAAAGACACATAGAAGTTACTTTATGCACAGAAGAATTTCAGCGCTTTCTTGGGCATACGGAGAAAGGTAGATTAACGTTCCTCCAGTGCATATTCTTATGCATGTTTTGCACATTCTAGCAAGAGAAACAGCTTTAAAAAAGGAATAATTTCAGATAAATTATGTTAAGTTTAGAATGAAAACCAAAATATGGATTGTGCTATACTCCAGGTATTTTGTTAAGTTAGCAGTTGAAATCAATTTGGAATAGAATTGACGTGCCAATGCAGTAATAATAGCAAGAAGGAAGTTTTGATTGCATTAATAGTAGTAAAAACACATTCCTACATTTCCAGTTGTGCTCTGTCTTCTATCAGTTAAATTTTACCTTCTAATCGTCCAAACAGATGTGCCAGAGTAACTGTGATTGCAGCGAGGTCCTACGCCTTTCGCAGATATCTGTGGTCGTGTCGGTCTGTGTTGGAGGCTCGCTGTAGGGCTGTATGGAGACCGAAAGCAGGATGGGCAGTGAGGGTTCTTACTGCCAAACCTAGACAGCCCCGCTTATGCTGTACAACCCTGGCGTAATGACAGTCGCTCCGTTGCAGTACCCTGACAAAATCAGGTTCCATTTCCGATAGGAGTCCTATGTTTTGTTGCTTGAGTTCCTATTAATTTATGGCAGTTTTATGGTGACCGAGGAGAAAGCAAGCATGCAGTCATACCTACACTAGGCTTTCAGGCTTCTTCCTTTGATGATTTGGTCTCAGAGAAAGGTATGTGAAGGTCTGTGGGGTCACATCTCCACAAGCCAGGAATCCTTCTCTGGTCTCCAAAGATAAACTTTTACCTCTCAAAACAGGTTATCCACAGCCAGGGTTGTATTGGAAATGGTCCTTGGCCTGCATTAACCTCCAAAAAAGCATGGCCAGGCATTGTTTGTGAGTGCTGTTTGGCCCAGGTCACAGCAGGAGTTACTTAACAGAACGGATTTTGTGTGCTGCTGTTGGAGCCTGACTCTCCGAGCTCTTCAGTCCCCAGGTGAATGAGCCCGGTTGATGTCTGCCTGTCAGCCTGGTGCAATTTTCTGTGTGCACCAGTGTCTGATCTGTGTCCAAGCTGTAAGGTAAACTGAGGCAAGAAACCAGACTGAAGGCTCTTTACTCATAGGATGTGATCTCTGCCTATGTTCAGTTTATTGACTGAATTCATTATACCAGAATGAAAACCCCTCTGAGCCAATGTCTTGTAAAACTTGCATAAATAGTCCCTGTTGATGCAACTAGTTCCTTTGGGCTTGTGATATCATCTCTCTCGAGCAGAATTCCCCTTTGGGATCTTCTTTGGAAACTGATGATATTTTACAGCCCAGTGACTCAGGACCACATGTGTGGATTAATAATCTTAGGGCTTTCCGGATATTGCCTGTTAACCTTCTCCTGTATTGTTTGCGGACAATAGAAAAATGTTACCATTCAGCAAAATTTTGCTAAACCTAGCCCAGCAACCGGGTCTGGCTTATGGGACTGCTCATCTGTGAGTTACCGAAGCCTCTGAATTTGTGGTAAATGTTTTTCTGATTGATTCCTTGTCCCTTAACAAACTGCTAGATATGGTTCAGAAACGTTCAGCAAATGAAGTTGTTTCTCCTCTCCAGGAAGGTTGCATGTCAACTCATTAAAAATACACATATTGCCTTTGGCATGTACATCTGTTGCATTACTGTAATTGTAATAAAAGCTGTGATTAAGGGCAGAAAAGATGGTAAAAGTTTCCTTAAAACTAATACGTCCGTTAAAACAAACCAACCTGCCAGGGATTTGTTGCCACATCCAAAGCTTAGTCACAACAATGTTTTCTCTCCTCTGAAAGGAAATGAGATTTGAAAACTTAATTATAGTGGAACTCTAAAACTGAGTGCTGCTCCCCTTGACACCGAGAGTGAAAAGCTCCATTCAGTGGCAGCAGAATCAGGCCCTTGGCTGAAAGAGTCAGTGAAGGAAGAATTATATTACCTGTCTGTCCCGCTGTTTCAAATTATGTTTGTTCCTGCTTATTATCCAAACTCATCTTTCTGTTGTCCTGACTTAATGGTTGATGATCCGTAGAAGCCCCAGTCACGCAGCAGAAGGCATTGCGATGGCACCGTGCAGAAGGGTCACGAAATAGAACGTCGTGTCCCAACAGGGCAGAAATAACACAGAAATAGCACAGAAAGAGGAGAGACAGCAGGGGCTGTAAAGAAAATGGATTGCAAGGAAGGGTATGAATGAATAAAAGATCTATTAGAAATAAGGAAAGGGGTCTGAAGGCAGTTTGCCTACCTGGATTAAATTTCTAGCAAAGATATCTTAGGGCAGAAAAAGCATTACAATGAAAAAACTAGCATTTGTGTACTTGTATTTATAAACCTAGGAGGTGAATAGACAGAAGAATTGGACATTAGTGACCTTGAGTTATCTGAAACATTGTCGCTCTGTTTATTCAGGCTAGCAAAACAAGGATACCCCTATCTAGCACGGTGGTGGTTGTTCCACAAATCATGCACAGTCCTGCAACGCTGGAATACTTTGGCACTCCGGCGCGTTGGAAATTTGTAAACATTTCTTCGGTGACAGATGCCAGTAGCAGACTTACAGTGACAGTAAACCGCTCTGTCTATGCTGGACAGGATTTATTGTCCAGCCGTTTGACTGGCAAACTTCCTCCATTTGTTTCTGTACAATTTCCACAAAAGCACAGACATTACATAATGGGGAAACACCGCAAGGCTTTTTCGCGAGGCGGGCTGGCAGGTCAGAGGTTAACGTCTGGATGACAGTGAAGATACAGATAAGCACAATAGCAAGAAAAACCTCCCAACTGGCCCAAACGCAGGGCGTCCTTTGTGATCTTGAACCTGTGACTTCCCTGGAGGAATCTCCCTGTTTGTTTAACCTCTGCGGGGAGCAGGGGGAGCCCGGAGATCTGGGGCGCGGGGAGGTCTGCTTCGTGCAATCCGGGCAGGTTGGGAAGGAGGGGACTCAGAAACCTGAAACGAGGGTTTCACGCGGGTTCAGGCTGGAGACAGTAGATTTCCAGTTTAAGCATCCAAGAGATGTTGTGAGAAGGCAAGGAACTAAGATTAAACTTCAGAGTCTGGATTCAGATTTTATCTTGTTCCAAGTAGGAAGACATTCAGATTTCATGTGGAGCGTTTACATTTCATAGAATCATAGAATCATAGAATGTTTAGGGTTGGAAGGGACCACTAGTGGTCATCTAGTCCAACCCCCCTGCAGTGAGCAAGGACACTGCTAACTAGATCAGGTTGCTCAGAGCCCCATCCAACCTGGCCTTGAACGTTCCCAGGGATGGGGCCTCCACTACCTCTCTGGGCAACCTGTTCCAGTGTTTTACCACCCTCATTGTAAAAAATTTCTTCCTTACCTCTAGCCTGAACCTACCCTGTTCTAGTTTAAAACCATTTCCCCTTGTCCTAACACAGCTGGCCCTACTAAAAAGACGTTCCCTCATTTTACAGAGAAAAAAAAGGGCTAAGGCATTTTCAGACACTCCATAGGACTGCATAGGAAGCAAGGGTCCCGACCCAGGTATTGCGGCTTGTCTCGCTGTCTCTCTGCTGGCTGTGCCGAGTGACAAAATTACATCCCTGAAGGGCCGCGGAGTAAAAAGCTTTCTCATAGGATAAAATTTGCAGAACTGTCAAATAGCATCTGGGAGATAAATTTGTATCAAAAGCCGGTGGAACATAGGCTTCCAGTTGCTATGAAAATGGAACATAAGCTATTACATTGACTAAGTTATTTTAAAATTTTATCTCCAAGGAGCCAAGTGGAAAATTTCATTCTGAGTTTGAATTATCCCAGCCTTGGGAGTTGTCATGTCTTTTCTATTCCAGTTCTCTCTTCTTAATCAGAGAGATTTTAAATATGACATTATAGGTGGCCTTCCTCTGACCACTGCGGATATCTCCAAATAGTTGGCTTCTAAAGCAGGACAGGTGAATCGCACCCTACAGATGACTGTTTCTCTTTACTGACCTCAGAGGGACCCTCTCTCTACTAGATACCCAAAATTAGAGGAGATAAATCCCACTCTTATCTACTGGCTGCTCATTTTGCTGCAGACATCAGAAAACACCGTGATCTGAGTTGTCCCTGCAGCCTTCACCCTTGCTGCCAGGACAGTCAGCTACCCCGTGCTGTGGCTACATTCGAATTTGCAGCTGCTGGTTTCTAGTGAGAGTCCTGTTGTTTGTTTCCTACCTTCTTTGAAAATCCATTTTACACCTCCACCTCCATTTTCTGACAAGTAAAATGGGAAATTTTTGGAGAGCTCTTTTTCTGTGACTAAAATGCTGTAGAAACACCTATCTAACTGAAAGACTTGGGTAAGGACTGTGCGTGGTGTTGTATTCGTGGCACTCAGTAGCTCTTCCATCCGTTCTGCTCCTTTTTTCAGAGTTAAAAAACAGTGTTTAAAATATTAGGTAAGCACTTGATAAACAAATTCACCTGAAATGGTGAAATAAGAGGGCTTTGCCCCCCTAAAGAGTATTTTAAAAAGCTATATAACCACATAGGTAAAATTTAGTTTACTTTTCTTTCTTTGTTTTCAAATTAAAATGGTGTTCTTTTTTTGCATTGAAATTAAAATTTAGCTCCTAAACATAACAGGAGATATGATGAGTACATCTAAATTCAGCACAGAAAGCAGAGCTCTTTTGATTTGGTCATATGGAACTGGAAGTCTCCACTGAGACAGGCAAGGCCAAGCGGGAGTTGTGCGTTATTCTCATCTAGGTTTTATTATTTCGCACACTGTACTAGCACATTTTAAAAAGGATCTGACGTTCAAAACAAGCTATGAGCTATTGCCCAGCATCACGTAGCTGATTAGTAGCAAAACCATGCATAGACCTACATCCCAGGGCAACAGTTTATCTACAGAACCTGCTTAACCATTAGTTTAACTTTTTTTTATATATATATACACACACACACACACACATATGTTAGTCATGAGCAGCTTCCACAACCCACCTTGGCTAGACAGGCTGACAATCTGTTTAAAAATGCAGTGCATTTCTGAGTAGAGACAGAAAGTGATACCACAAAGGATTTCAGGGGCACCTTGCAATCTCACAACTATGTTTTTCATAGTGGGTACGAGAATAAAAACTTTCCCTCCCCCCTGCCACTGGATAACCATGCAGATCTTGGAATGTAGACCAGTACATTTTCAAGTTGATTTTCCAGGCTGACTGAAATCAAAGCCCTGGTAGTAAAAAGTGATTGCTTCATTTCTTCTGATGAATTTTAGATAACTTCTGGCTATAAAGCAGAAATCACTTCAAGGATATTTTTCTACTTTTCTAATTAAATATGTATAGAATTTCAGACATGATGTATAGCTAGACAGAATTTCATGGTGACTAAATTATAGCTACGTCAACTAAATAATGTTAAATCTGAACAGTGTAGTGCGGTACATCGCAGGTGGGCAAAAAGGATGGAGCTCAGCAGGTCTCCTCTCTTCTCCCTGTGTGCATCCTTTGATACCCAGCAGGGCAGAAAGAGGGCAAAATGATACCGCAGGTATCGCTAGCGTCTGACTAATTAGGATTCAAGAGAAGTCGTCTTTTCCTGACATCAGGTAACTCTACGGCTGTCTCTTAAAAGATGTTTTCTGCCTGTATCTGAATTGGCTGCTGCCGGGTATTGCCCAGGGGCGGCAGGCTGCCTTAGGTAGCC
>NW_009260286.1:2925472-2973009 GCF_000687185.1 Egretta garzetta
AGGCTCCTGTGTGCTGTCACAGCGGAGCCCGATCCACTTCTGACATTTTAAGTGATGATGGTAATATGTATTTCTGCAAAGTGTTTAAGAGCGTGTTTCCTTACCTGTGGAAACACAGTAATATTTTATCACCTGCTTTGCAGGAAAGGGGGCCAAAGAATAACAGTCTTTAATATTTTCATGTTTCCTCTGCTACTGTTTATTTTCCTGTGTGATGCCTGACTAAAATGTTTGTTTAATGTAGTCGGACAACTCACCTTACCAAGGCAGCACTTAAGCTGACGGAAAAACCTCACATCTGCTTTATTCTTTCTGTGAGTGAACTAAACTTTTCCTTATTTCAGAGTAGGATGCTCATATTAAATTGCTGGAGGAAGGCAATGACTTTTATGTATTTATAGTCCTATTTATTTTTTAAAGTCAATCTGCTTCATAATTTACCCCATTTCCAAAGGAAAGAAAGAAAGATGTTTAACAAGGACTTTTATTACTTGCAAAAGCTTTTACTTTCCTGTGAAAGCCTTGTGAAAATAATAGTAATAATGTGGAAATTTCTCATTGGGTTTATTTCTGTTAATTATTCCTCTTTTTCTTCTTGGGGGGGGGAAACCCAGGGTAAAAAACTCCCATCATAAATATTACTCATAAGGCGTGAATGTTTTGATAGTGAACTGCTGATCTTTTCCATGAAATGTGAGGCACAGTTGGGATTTGGTTGGGGAAGGGGAGATTATTTGTTCACCCCTGGTGGGGTTTCATCCTCAGGGATACGATTTACACCCACAAATTTGCAGTGAGTCTAATGATGTGTTGCAAATGGCATGAAAAAGGAAGAAGTAACATCAACAAAGCAGAAAGGATGTTGAAAATAAGTATATGCCAGTTAAGTGCTAGTAGCTACGGTTGCTTTGTCTTAGCCAGTACCAGATAGTCGTCTGCAAATGAGCACTTGTTGTTCTCTGGGTCCAACACAAAGCCCCCTGAACTCAGGGGAAGGATTCCCTTCCATCTCAGAGATGTCAGACTAAACTCCCCCAATGAATATCTGAAGTAGAGCTCCTGGCTCTGTCTTAACTTGTGTTTACCAGGTGGGAATTTTGTTTGATTCATCGGACTCCTTCATCGTGCAGTCCCAGCAAAGCACTCAAACACACACTAAATCCATACCCATGGGTAAACTATAGGCATTTGTGTCTTGGAATAAGGTTTTTTTGGAACATGACATCTACAAGGCTGCTAACTAATGCAATACCTGTCGTTCCATGAGCCTGAAGGGACACCGGTCTGGATGTAATTCCTACAGTCATCTAAAACAAAATCATCGTTTGCTTTGCTGCTGCATCTTGTCATGAAAATGTCCACCAGTGCTCACCATCTCCCTTGCCTAATTCTTTAATGTGACAATATTGACAAGGAGAAAATGTCTACAGAGTCTTCCTGGATCTGTGGAGGAAACGCTGGCTTATCTTGTGCAAAGCCAGTGGTGCAGGAGATTGATTGCTGGTTAGTGCGATGGTCAGGTGTATTTAAAATAAGCTTTAAAAACAGTGGTTTATGTTTAGCAAAGGGTGGTGTAAAGTTTGCCTTTCGTACCAATCAAAGCCACTCCACTGGAGAGGACGTACACCTCGTTCAAAGCAGGGGTGGTCCAGTTGCTGAATTTCATCAGGATTCCTCAAGAAAGAGTCAGCATCAGGTTCTAATCCAGAAAAGCACTTAAACTGACCTCCATATAGCTACTCACATGGATAAACACCTGGCTAGAAGAGTGTATTAATTCCCAGTAGAGCTTAGGCTGGAACCACAGTGTGAAGATGCTGAATTACTGCAGACACCATCCATCCTGGCCAGTCCCCATGGGACTGAGCACCACCTACACCAGACCCTTCTTTGCCCCTCTTGCAGGGTAAGAGAGCAGACACCTTCCACGACCAAAAATCTGGACCCCAGCAGAAATCCCACCAGCACAGCCATCTGCCAGGGTATGTGAGAGCTTAAACTGGAGATTAATTTCTCCAGCTAAGGGATAGTTCTGTCAATGAAGATGATGGGAGTTGTTCCAAAGTAACTTAGGGCTGGATTAAGTCCATAGACATTTCGGTTTCCATCTCACCCCCCGCTTCACCTGCACATGCTTCATCATACAAAGTAAATGAGTGTTTTTCGCACTCCTCAGCAAAGCGTCTGTTGTTTGTAAAGCGCCTGGGTATAATTGTTGAATAATTTTTTATTTTTCCTTCAGCCTCTCCTATGCTTTCTCAAGCATAGTTGACTGATTTTCTTGTATAGTTCTGATCTTCTTGGAACTTCAATACCAAGCAGACTGGAGAAGTCCATCGTAACAATTGCAGCTATTTCTGCCTATTTGTGTCGAACATGGCTATATATTCTCTGGTGTTTTCATTCTAAATTCAAGTGTAAACTTAAGCAGAACCCAAAGTCAATGTTGACATCTCGTAAACCTCAACATCAACATTTTATCTAATGTGTGTGTGCATGTGTGGAAGCACATGTTCCTGCATTAGTCATCCTTGATACTAAGCAGTTCCTTCTGTTTGATGTTTTAAACAATAAATTATACAATATTTCCAAGATTGCTGTTGGCAATAATTACTGGTAGAAAATATGTTTTCCCCATAGGAAATTACACTGCTGTTTGGTATTATTAGTTCTTAGCACTGTTTTGTGACTCTTTCTGAGGAATGACAGAGATTGCTTCCTCAAGAGCAAAGGATAAACTGGAAAGGAAACCAGTGTCACTTAGACTCCTCTGAAGAACCTTACAATAAGATGGGCAACTTACCAGGAAAAAAAAATGTGACGAGATAGTAGTACATTCCCTGACGAAAACTTATTTTCGAAAGTTCCATCTCTTTTTTGCAGGGCATTTCAATTTAGCATGGGAATCGAACCTAGAATTGATTCATCACTTGGCCATTTAAACAATTTTGCTTTAGAGTTCAGAGGACTTTTTAAAGAATCATACTAAAGCATGTCAAAGTACAGATGAGCTCTGTTGCACGTGGAAGTAGTAGTCCTTGGCAGTAATTGTCCTCCTGAAGTCAACTTACTTTCTTCTTCTACCCTCTGCTTGTAGTCCCTCAGAAGGACAAGCAAAACTCTGCATGCGTATCTGCAACTTGACGTTGAACAGCCATGGATGTAGAAATAGACTGTAAAATCTGTGGAGCAGAAATTATGTTTTTCCTAATAGTTTGAATTGTCTCTGACAGCCTGAAGCCAACCCTGACTGGGACCTTTAGCACTCCCACACAGTATAACTAATTCTGACTGATCCGGTCAGGCAGTCAGGTAGGGCTCTTCCTTTTTGCTACAATTGCCATCATATTATCAATTTACTTGTATGTTGTCCGGTTTACCTTTACAGAGGCCGGGAATGGGAATTAAAGCTTGCCAGTGTTTTGCATATTTAAAAATATTTCTCAAGTGTTTCGTAATACCAGATTATTGTGAAATTATCTTCCTGCTAGGCAGATTTACTAAGGGAGGTGTCAGTGAAGCCTTCTGGGGGAAGCAGACTTAAGAATTTGTGGAGGTTCCATGGGAGTCCCTTGTGTCACAGAAGAAAGCATCATTTCAGGCTTTTCTATGTGCTGTACTGCTGGTACCTGACAAAATGTGTCCCCAGTCTCTACTGTGGTCCTTAGCCAACACAAACAAGAGTCTAAAGTAATAGCAATAATAGCAATTAAATGGCAAATGCTGAAACAGCAGATGTGTTCTGTGAAAAATTGGACAGTAAATGATAGTTTTGTAAGGCAGAGCATCAGAACTGTCCTGGGAAGCTGCAGTGTCAACATGGGAAAGAAAGATGTATGGAAACAAACTATAGAGAGTGGGAGACTAATGACAGTGTAATGAGGTTGCTTGTTTTTCACAGGGCATAAGACATGGTTATTAAACCCACTGTACTTCCTCAAAAGAATATTTGCAAGTGTACACAGGTGTACAGAGGTTGGAGCACTTTCAGTCAGACCAATGTCATGGGAGCTTTGGCTTCCTTAACCATGAAAAGGTGATTAACGTTGAAACATTTAGTAAAGAAGGCTTGATAATGAATTTAAGGGGAAAGATAAAAAAATCTTCAATATCATTATGAGCAAAAGTGTGCTCATGAAGGATCAAAAATTAAGGTAGATGAAGAACTTCATAAGAGAAAAAAGGAATACTGGCAGGAAGATGGTAGATGAGCTGGGTGATGTGCAGGTAATGTAAATTCCAAAAGTATGGAAAATAAAGTAGTGTTGCAAGCCTTTAAAATCACCAAAATTATTAATTCATTGACGTAACAGGCATAGGTGAGAGAACTGTCAGAACGAGAATATCAAGATGAAGGGACATAACTTGCTTGGGAAAAAAGAGCAGGGAGAAAGTAGGAGGATGGATGGACTTTTCTTTACATCCAGATATTAAAGACCTGTTGAATATTATGTCCACCTAACCATGACAGATGGATTCAAGAGTCTTTTTCTGAGAAAATTCTGAGCCATCCAAAATGCAGTGTGTAGTGTGCTTGATGTCTGTAGAGGAAGGAATCCAGCAGCATACAGACCGTTCAGCTAGTTCTCACAATGCCTTTTATATACGTACATATACAAAGCAGAGAAAGCAATTGGCAGAGAATGTATGGCAGTTTGATACAGAGAATCTGAAGGTGAGAGGCAGACTGGCTGAATATATTCACAAAAGGATAGCATTTGTGCTAGGACAGAAATACTTAACATGTCTACAACATAGAGCTCTACTCATCCACTGATCCTCTTAAAATCCTGTCATGGTGGGTGGAGAGATATGGCTAACACTTGTCTGTTCTATCTAGGTGACTACTTTAGGATGAGATGAACTGTGTTTTTTCCACTGACTGTGAAGGAAGAAAAATTAAGCTTTAGATATCCACATTTAATCAGGTGAATCCCATCACAGATATCAAGAAATTGTGACCTTCAAGGAAAAAAATAAATAATTAGACTTGTTTGGACTAAACAAGAGACAACAGAAGGACATGGTAAGAGTTTTCAAGTAAAGGAGAATAATTTTATCCACATGTCCATGGTAGGCGAGGTAGCGTGTAATGGAGTACATTGCAACAAAGGTCATTGAGATTAGATTTTAGTTAATGATAAGAATGGAATTCTAGACTGGATTTCCCAGGAAGATAATGAGACGTATCATCTGAGCTTCCTAAGGACAGGATGGATAAGTGTCTGCTGAAAATGACACAATATAATTGCGTCTTCTTAAGACAAAAAGACCAATGGAGATCCCTTCCAGCCCTGCAATTTCATACACACTAATTAAAGATGCAAGAGTAGTGTCCAGGATTGCAGAACTCTAATAAGGGACAGTTTGCCGTAGTAAGAGCCAAGCAAAACAGATGAACAGATGCAACACAGAATGTTTGAGGAAACCAAAATATAGGCAAAAAATGTCAGGCATTAGTTAAAAGCCAATCTGAAAGTTCAGAAAGTGTCTGATTGAATGTCTGAATGAATCTGCCTTCTGCAGGTTGAATGCAGGATGCAGAAATGTTATCGTAGGACCTGCCAAAGATAGGTAGGTTACCTCTAGAAATCAGCTAAATGAGTATAGGACTCACGGTAGCACTGGAGTGTGATCATCCACACTGTTTAATTATTAACGAATTTTCTGGTATGGTTTTAGCCTTCTCCAACTAGCATTCTCCTAGTATTCAGGCATGGTTCAGGAGTTAGCACTGCCATGCACTCTTCCCAATAAGCAATTCGGGTAGAGGAAAAATGTAGTTCTGTGAAAACAAGCCATTCTATTCCAGTTGGCCTCAGGGCCACCAAATAGTTCCTGGCTCCATTTAGTAGAATGGTGCAGATGTAGCCCATATTGACACCTGCAAAAGCAGGAACAGTTTGATTGTTGGAAAGCAGTTGTGAGAAAACAGACTGTAGAAATCTGGTTTCACAATTGTCAAAGCAGAAGCTGAGAAATTGGTAAGTTAAAGCAAAAGATGGTGCATTTAATGTTTGAAGGGGGATAAGCTACACTAGGAAAGGCATTTTACCAAGGTGTTGATCAGTGAAAAGAGGAAAGGCTATCAAAAGCAAGCCAGTGTGGAAATACCTTCCTTACAGAGTGCTGTTTATGGAACAACAGAGCAGATTCTTCTACAACAAATGAGTATTTGACAATGATAGAGCTAAAGGTAGATGGGAAACCCTCATTTTCCAAACCATCAAGAGGTGTCTGGAAGAACTATGCTATGCCCTGGGTTTAAGAGTAAACCTGTAAGTCTCTAACATCAGGGAAGGCAAACTGATAAAGAACTTTCCTCAGACTTTCATGTAAGAAATGTGAACTAACCAAACAAGTTGCAGGCACTCCTCAATTTTTTAACTGAATCTAGTGGAATTGATGTTCAGTACTTGTGACTCTGATAGTACAGTACTAACCTAGCAGGATATTTTCTTAGAGATGGTGACAAATACTGTTCAAAAATTAGTTCAAAATTGGATGAATGTAAGCATTACGATACTGAAATATACTGTTGAGTTACATAGGAACTAATATCTGGAAATTATATCCAAAGTCCATCCTGTCCAGTCTCTCATTTCCAACAATAGTCAGAACAAAATGCTTCCAAGAAAGGAGCAAAAACTCTGTGGTAGAAAAGTCTGACAGTTAATAAAGGCATCATCAGACTGGATATAAGGAAGAAATTCTTTACATTGAGGGTGGTGAAACACTGGAATGGGTTGCCCAGAGAGGTAGTGGAGGCCCCATCCCTGGAAGCATTCAAGCTCAGGTTGGATGGGGCTGTGAGCAACCTGATCTGGTTAAAGATGTCCCTGCTCACTGCAGGGGGGTTGGGCTAGATGACCTCTAGGTGTCCCTTCCAACCCAAAGCATTCTGTGATTCTATGATTCTGTGATCATCCTTAGAGGTAAAGGCTTAGAGACCTGAGGCTTTTGTAGTAATATGTAGCTCTAAATTTTGGTTGTAGTTTGTTAAGAGAGTTCTAAATATTTGTTGACTTCCAGTGTCTTTGTTGTCACTTGCTAATTTCTTGGCCCTGAGAGGTTCTTACTGTAATGGGCTGTATCATATGTGCTGCAGAATGGATTTGCTTTTACAGGTTCTGATATTTCTACCTGTTAATATTCCGTTGTATTACAAATTAGTTGCAAAAGATTTTTGAAGAACTAAAGGGATCTCTTTTGGGCCTGGTTGCACTTCAGAATTGTGTTTTTTAATCATAACGAGCTGTCTTTTATTAAATGCTTCAAACACAGGGGAGGACAGAGACCAGAGACAAATAACCAAGTGTTATTTGACTGAAAAATACATGAATTAACTAAATGACATTCAACCTGGGAAAATGAAGCTAATAGAATACGTATGAAAAAAAAAAAGATATCTAAAACACAGGTCCTCTGTAGTTGGGGAACAGAATCAAGGGAGCCAGAAGTAGCGGACGGGTGAGGGAGGCCAGGAGGAGTGATAAAAACTTGCCATGCCACAGGCTCCCAGAGTACCCTGTAGAAGCACAGAGAATACCCACAGCCTGCACCATGGTCACGAGAGGATCACTGGTTCTTACAAACTCCTCCAGTTCTAGCTAAAGAAAGTTTATTTGTTTCTTGATGAAAAAAAGACAATACCTTAGTATCTGGTGGCCTTAGTAAGCCAACATAAGAAGTGTCTCCACTCTCTGTATTCATCTGCTTGGGGGATTGGTTGGTCAAAACATGGTAAGAGCAGTGGCACCAGATCTGCGTTTGAGAAGCAAGGGCTGCAGTCTCCTTTTCCTCTGAATTTGTCCACTCTGGACAATGGTATAGTATGTTCTTCCAAGGTTAATGCTGTTGAAATTGTGCTGTCTGGACCATGAAGTAAAAATTTGGCTTCATGTTTCTCCCTGAACCCATTCCAGAGCATAGCTCCTACTAACTTACAAAATAGAGCAATATTTTGATGTGTGGGACTTAATAAATTTACACCTACAGCCACAATCTTGTTGATAGAGTCAACATAATCTGAAGCCAACAGCAGTACAGAAATGAAGTGAGCTCGGGTAACCCTTTGTAGTCTTATGTTTATTTTAATCTGGTGAACAAGCTATTAAAGAATGTGTGTGTGCATCCATTAAAGTGTCCAGATTGGGGCTATCTTCACAACCACTCATTTTTGTTGGAAAAGGAACTATTCTGATTATTTCCTGAAATTCATTAGCCAATGAAGTTGAAAATGTTTTTTTTTTTCTTCGTTATTGTTTCTGTTGTTTTATTAGTAAGGCATCTCTTTCTGTCTATTCTTTCTGTCACAGTAAATTCATCTCCTTAAATACAATACTGCTTTTACGTAATTAAGATACCGACTACAGAGCAAAACCACACAGAACGAGATCTAGTCACGGCAACACAACACCGAGCTGATTTTTAAATTAATCGAGGCTATCTATATCTCTCAAAGTTTTTCAGGGTTAAGTTGGAAATACTTAACCCTCTTTTTTTTATGGATGTGCGCACCATGTGTAAGTCATTTTTTTAAGATTTCTTTCCATACAGACATGGTTCCAACTCATCTTGAATTTCCCCAGACAACATAATGTGACCCCTCAGTTTCTAGTGTGAGTTTGCATTTAATCTAGTCCTAACCTAATCTTTTTCTTGCAAATAAGCAAGCAAATGATCTTTGGATATTCAATAATCAAGCAAGAAGTTTAAAGACTTGAGGAAAAACGCGTATTTCATTCCAAGTACAGGAAATCTCTGTATTGCTTCAAGAATCAAGTATAAGGAGAAAGTTTATCTGTCCCCAGTTAGAATCATGTTTCTTTCCTGAAATTAGCACAGCTTTCCAAGTTCCAGCATAGATCTGTGGATATCCATAGAGTCAACTGACAGCCTACTGGTTTAGGATATAGCTCTAAAATCTTAGAAAGTAATAATAATGCTGCTAGACATGTGTTTCTTCAAAATCAGGAAATCTTCTACTTCATACATTATTTGCTTGACTGCATTGTGCATATAGCTATGTGTTTGAAGTTCAGCTCAATAGATACAGGTATTCATCTACCAACTGGCTAATTGAATTGGTGGTTAAATAGCCCTAAGCAGTGAAAAGCTTGATTGATTTCAGTCATTATTGTTTGTGAAAACTAATAATTTAGTTGAAGGATATTAAGTCCTTGCTGTGACACTTCAGGTTAAAGAGCTACCAATGATATAAAGCACTCTTTTCTTTTCTGGATCCTTGATTTGAGCCCAATCAGAGTTCCTCTATCACAAAACCCTCACAAATAAATCAAACACATTTTGGCACAGTTTGTCGTCTCTGCTTAGCAAATATATGAGACTAAACTGACACTGATCCTTAATCACCTTTAATCCATGGAGAGGGAATGATCCTACCAGGGCAGGAGAAAGGTCATTGGCAGGATCATGGGGAGAAACTAAGTTGGCAGTTAATTTCATAAGCCTGACCTGGGAATAAATAAAGGTCTTCTATTTTCTAGGTGATCTGTGTATATAAAAGATCTGCATATAAAACGTTAGGATATTTAAGAAGGTATTTATGTGTTAAAAGCATGATAAACATGGTATTTGTCTGTTAAAACTTTGATTTCACTTTTAAGCTCTAAGGCCGTATTGTTTATGATAATTATATAATTAACAGTAGATTTTTTTCATTATTAAACTCTGGTGACCTGGTTATGAATTATAAGGGGTATCAGCAACTTGAGATGGAATAGAATGTAATAAAAATGCTTTGGGGTTCTACAGCTGTCACCAGGTGCATTGGCCAGTTTCTGTAGGTTTGCAACCAATTTTCATGGGTTTTTTTTTTTTTTTTGAGAAGTGCTTTTTCTTTCCTAGTTGCTATGTGAAAAACCCACATGAATGAATATTTACAGAGGCCATGATACTGCAAAGACTCACGTTATATGCTTCATTTTCTGTGCTTTGGAATATCCCACTGACCCAGGCCGACTCAGTCCAGCATATGCATAAGTATGGATTTGAAGGAATGGGATTAGGCCATGAAAAGTAAGAAAAAAACTCACTGAAACTGGCTTTAGGCTGTTAAAACAGATAAACAACTTGAATAAGCAGAAATATGTTAGCGGGAAAAGCTAAAGAGCTTCTGTATGTTCCTTTCCTAGAAATCCTAGGCTGATTCAAGACCAAATCTTTAGGACCCTGTTTCCTAGGTGGGAACTGAGAGTGCAGAGGTACTGGGCTTTTGCCATGCAGGCAAAGGATGAGAAAAGAACAAACTTTGTTCCTTTCTTCCAAAGTCTTTTCAGGAGAAGACTGCAGTTTATGTATCCTCAGTGGATGGAGCTGGCTTCTTGAGTCAAATCTCTTCAAGCCAGGATTTAGGATTCAGCTCCAGCCTTGATATTGCAAACCATCCATGCCAAGTGCTCTCAAGTCATTGTTTGGGTCTCTGAGTGGAGTTGTGAAGCACTCACATTCATGTCCATGAGAACTCCTCATTTTGGGGTCTGAATACCCCAGGTTACCAAAGGAACCAATATATTTGGCATCCATCTCATTTACACATCTCGTCATAGCTGTGCTGTGATGAGGTTCTTCAGGCGCCGAATGTTTTCATGATTTATCACTGGTTCAGTTCCTCCTTCATCCGTCAGGCAGAACTGGCTTGATTTCAGTAGGAGACTGTATCGATAGCACAACTTTTCACAAAGCTCGTGCAAACACTGCATACACCTTCATTTTATGAGAAGATCAGCTTATTTCAGTTGAACCAAATATCAGTTAGGGGTTGATGGAAGACGTACCTAGTTCAAACTACAGGGCAGTTCTGATCCTTCAGATATTTAACATCATCACTTTAAGCATTCCTGTCAAAAGCAAAGAGGCAGCAGATCATATGCAGAAGTGTATGTGTGCGCAGTATTGCGTCCTCCAAGCCTTTTGTGTTGGCTTCACTAAGCCAGCTTAGAGAAAGATTTGAATTTCAACAAGCACAGTTTTCTCACAGAGACACATCTTGACTTTGGGTACTTACAGCCTAATCCTTAGCTCTGTTTTTGATGTATTCTTCATCCGATAGTTTTGAAGATTTTTGTTATTTGCTAACTGTAAGATGCAACACTCAAGGTAGTAGTGGGCAATTCTAAAGAGACATAATAATTTGGCTCTGTAAATTTCATTATTGTTAAAGAAGTATATTTTTCAAGAATTGCTAATCTTTATGTTTACACAATGCTTTCCACTTCAAGTATTTTTAAGACAGTCTACAAAAACACTTCATTGCCATTGCAGCCTGAAGCATGTTTTTAAAATAAGGAAACTGAGACACACAGATTTTGTAATTTGCACAGGGTCTCAGAGGACTTCAGTGATAGTTCAGAAAAATTCTAGGCCTCCTGACCTTTCATCCCACATTCAGTCTTATCTTTCACATGTAATGATTTCTCAGAATACTAATTTCAATCTTATTTTGTCTTTACTAAACCCCAGATATTTCCTTCTTCAGCGAGTAGTGAGATAAAGCAGTGAATGTCAAACAGATTGAAGCTACACGTTCACCGTAACTCCAGCATGGACACCAAGGTTGCAATTCCGATACAACTTCCACACAGCCCATGATGGGAATTGTCCATGCTTGCATTTTGAGCCAGGGTCCTGCAGACTCCTGGATGTGCTTCAATTTGTGCAGTGGCTCATTCTGCAGCTGTCAGTGGGACAGCTTCATCGCTCAGGAAGTTCAGCACGTGGGGTCTAGGTTGCATTTTATATTGTACTTGAAATCGTGACAGTCAAAACCAATAAATATTTTTCCAGGACTCTTGGTAGTGATTCTGGGAATCTTCAGAGATTTTCAGTTAAAGCAAGCATTGGCACAGGTTGGAAGTTTTTTCCAGAGACTGCAACACCAGGTAGCAAGCACTGACAAGGTGATCACACAAGATGACCTCCCGTTGCATAGCCTAGTGAAAGATTTCAGAGCCTATTCATTTTGTATGTCTCAGCTTCAGGTTGTGCCCGGTTCACAGTCTGATTTTCAGAGCTACTGAAATGCTTATAGTACCAGTCCTCAGGAGCCTTTTGAGATGGCTGTCTAATTGCACACAAAAAGCAAGTGAATTCTTCTGAGTTATTTCCTTTGAAAAAGCAGCTCGGTATTCATGAAATAAGGAAATAGAACAAGGTTTTTTGAAAAGGAAAGAGCTAAATATTCAAAAAATGCCAAGGTTAGCAGAGAATAGCATTAGGAAATAGCAGAGAGATTTCTCCCTGAACTTGTGACTTAGCTTTTGAGAAAAATAGCTTTTCTGAAGAAGCCCAGTTTGACATTCCACAGCAGCAAGAGAGAAGGTTACTGTTCCTAGAATGGTGTCTCTTTCAATATAGCTTTCCATAGACATTAAACATCTCACAGTATAATGTGCACTAGAGGGAAGCAGTAGACATAGGATATTTTGACCTTAATAAAGATTTTTACAGTATCTCCCATTATGTTCTTACAACAAAGTTTGGGAAATATGACATACCTGAAGCAACTACGAGCCAGATGTATGGCTGTTTGGAAAATGGGATTCAGGAGGATTTTTGGAACTGGAAGGATGTAGCCAGTAGGGTTTTGTAACAGTCTTATCTTCGTTCCTTTACTTTTCAGTAGTTGTATTAAGGATGTGACTGACAGATTACAGTGTGTGTTTACTGAGTTTACAGATAGTACACAGATAGAATGTGCTGCAGTTATGCTGGAGAGGGGCAGGATCAAAATGACCTTCACAAGCTAAGAGAAGTGGTCAGTCAGGGAGAGGAGAATGCTGTCATTCCTTACAGAGCCAAGTTGTTCTGTACGTAAATTAATACAAGGTAAATCACTGGTTAAGCAATAGTTCTGCAGGAAAAAATGCTGGGAATATCATGGGTCACAAGCTGATGTGGGTTAACATCTCATGTTGTAGAGTGACAGACGTGATTTTGGTACATACAAAGAGGTTCATGGGCTGAAGGACCTACAGCTCTGCTGTTGAGGAGGGAGACACACACCAGCATAAGCTGAAATACCCTGTCAGTAAAATTCAAGAGAGAGATGAGCTGCTGGACGTATCCAGAGGAGACCAAGCAAGAATGGTAGTGGACCCAGAAAACAGTACCTGAAAGGAGATATTGTTGGAAGTATAAGTTATCTGGCCTTCATAGATACTTGGCCTAAGATTAGTTACATGAACTGTATTTACAGTTGGGGGAGCTTAGGGCAACATACTTAGATGTGAAGGTGGCAAATAGGTGTGCTTATCAGTTTCCTGTGGCAGTAAGGCTCAGTTAATTGCATGTGACATTAAAGAAGTGTTCCTTTTATTGTTTTGCATTTTATTTTGCTGTAAGAGAGGGGAAAACAGTGTGTCATGAAGTATCAAGAACATGATGGCAACAACACATCTTTAATTGTACTTCTTTGACTGTTCTTACCACCATTCTCAGTTTTACGGTGTCCTGCAGAGGTTGTAACCACCAGCATACGCAGTTCGCCACATGCGGTCGTGTTATGTGATTTATATAATTGCATTGCAGAATTCCGTATTACCATCCTCTTATTATTTATGAAACTTAATATATGATTTTATTGGAATTTCGAGTAAATGTGCACAGTGAACAACAGTCATCTTAGAGGTCTTTGGATTCCATTCCTTGCATTAATTTAGAAGCTTTTAGGGGAAAAGAATACTTTGGTTTTTTGCTGCCTGTATGTTGCTTACCATTTCTTCAGTTTGAATTTCATTTGCTAGCGCGTTGATTTTTTTCTCTCTCCTCTTTAGGTCTCTCTCACATTTCTCACTGCCTGGCCCTCACGAACTGACTAACGTTGTGTCCTGTGCAAGTGCTATCAATAAAGTACTTATCCATTGACCAAATCATTAAGAAATAAGTTACCCAGGATTTTAATATGAACCTGGACTAGAATTTTAGGCCAGGATTCATCCTACCTCAGTTTAGGCACTTAATTCAAGTTAAGGTCTAAAAGCCTTATCACTAAAAAGGGTCATCTTGCGAGGTAATTTAACCCACCCCAGAAATGACCAAATCACCAGGTGTGTTCAATGATTATTTATACATTTTAATAATAACCACTATTTTTTTTGTATTATGATGAAGCCAGACCTTATTCCTTGCTGTGATGAAAACCATCTAATCTAATCTTACCTAATCCTAATCTTTTTTCTTTGCTTCCAGACTATTTCTTAACACGTTACAACCGTTCATTTTACAGCTGTTTAGTTTCAACCAAAGTTTATTGTGTGAAATGTAACAGAGAGCTTTTAGAAGACCAATAATTTTTGTCATCTGGTTGCGTTTATTGAAATGTTCAACAAAGTATAGATCCATAAAATGCTGTTCTCCTTTGTAAAATCAGTAGGGATTAGACACTTTTTAACTGCCCAAACCACCGGACAGGGTGATTCTTATGTAGCAGGATTGTTATCAGCTCAGCAATTCTGTATTTAAGGTTCTTCACAACTCTTAAATGTACCTTCTAGCCCTGATATATTCTGTATTCTCCACTGTTGCTACTGTCAAGAGAAACTGTTGTTATTGCCAGAAAAAGATCATAGAGAGCAGAAACCTTCTGAATGTTTTGAACAGGAAAGGTGCATGCAAAAAAAGGAGAATCGTTTGGCTTGCAAACAGTGTAATTATCTTCTTTAGCTACTCCCTTAGCCTGTGCAAATTCTGCTGTAGGCCTCTTGTTTCTGATATACCTAAGGAATATTTTATTGTTTGTTTTTAAATCTTTTCATGTTTGTTCTTGGAAACCTACTTTTGCGCTTTGCAATTTCCTCTTACTTAACGCCTGCTGAAGTTTAAGTTCCTGTTTATTGGCTTCCCTAGGATCATGTTTCCAAAATTTGAAGGATTTCTGTTCGGTAGAAATAGACTCTTGAACCTTGCCATTCATCCGGTTTAGCTTAATCCTGCCTTCCTGGTTCCCTTTCTTGCAGAGTACACCAGCCTTCAGGGACGGTTCCTTTTAAAGTACCATCCTTACTGCCTTTGCTGTCTTAGAATTTTACTTTTAGGCTCTTTATGACTAACCTAAGTTTACAAAGTATGTGAATTCTACTTCATTTCTTATTTCTTACTGCAAAAAACACACGAGCAACTCAGAAATATGAGCAGAACCGACCAAGAGCAAGAGGTAGGACAAAGAAACCAGTAAGGTGGGAGAAGGGGAGCAGGGGAGTATTTACTGTTCCCACTTTTGCTGTATGACTGAACTGAAGGTGGAGAGCTGCCTGCAGAATCCCAGTAAAGCTGAATGAACTGGTATGTGTCTAGTTCTGCACTGATGGCCACCAGTATTTTCATCCCTGCCTACCATCCACTGCTGATGCTGCAAGTTAATGGCAAAAGTTCTGACTGTAGGTAGGCTATCCACCATGTCCTACTAACAAGAACCTTATTCTGGACTGGAAAGTAAAAGGCCTGGCATGCTAAAATCCTCATATAATGGGATGGGTACAAGTGCTATGGCCACAGATACCCTGCCAAATCCAGGCTCTTGCACTTAGTACCTTGTGAAATGTTGTAAATCCATAGTAAGTCACATCCATCACCTGAAGGACCAGCACCTAGAGTAGCAAGGCGGCTCTCCACATTCTGCCTTTCCTTCTGACACAGAGCAGTGCTTCTGACAGACAGCTTCATTTATAGGTAGGAGTTTTGAGCATTAAAGTCATATTTGTCATATTAGAAACAGGAATCAATCTGAAATTAATGAAACACCTATGGAACTCCTCATTGTCTTTCATACCTCTCATTTAAGGTTTTCCTAGATGATTTTTGAAGGTGCATTCTAAGATGTGCGTCCTTCTAAAACCAAAAACGTGTAATGCATCAGTGTTTGGAGCTGAATTGAGAAAAAGATGACCGATGTCAGGGCATGAACTTAACAGTGCTGTAGATGGACAGACTTTTGCCAGCTGCACCACAGGATTAGATGACTGAGTTGCTAGACACAAAACTGCATGGAGACCCCTTTGCCCAATGGAATACGATGGGATCAGCAGATTTGCTGGATTGTCTCTATGATGTGACACCTGCAACCCTTGCATCTTGTCTAGGAAAGGAAGCACTTGCTCTAGCTGCGTTCAATGTTTAATTGAAAAAGACAGAGCTCTGCAAGCATATAACTGAATAGCATCTTCTTTGGCTGGCTCAGAAGTAGATACTTTCTAGGATTTTTTTTTTTTTTTCCACTTGAGAGCACTGGCTTTGTCTTTCAACTTTTGATCTCTGGAGCCATCACTCATTTCTGGTGGCGTTCCGTTTCCTGAGAGCACTGCTGGAATTCAGCCAACTCCCATGTTTTGGTCACCACCAAAGACCTATGTGATTGCCATTTCCTCCCCTATCACACATTGTGAGAATGTATTACTCCCGCCTCAGGGCAGTATCAGATCCAGCACTGTCATTAACTATTTGTGCACAAAACTTCATTGGTTCAAGTTTAAAAAATTGTCAGGGTCTTTCCGTTTTCTCCTTTTTTTCATGAGAGGATTTGGTATTTCAGAATACTTTCAGTCATTCTAGGACCTGAAATCAAAATGCTTTACGATACTTTAGCCATTCGGGGTCTTCCATTGGTTTTGCAAACTGGTGAGAAAGGAGAAGAATATTGCCCTTCAGTGCCACATCTAGGTTATGAATGTCTCTATGATCCAACAAGCATAGAGGCTTCAGATTATGAGAACAGGAGGGGCTTGGCCATTTTATTAGCACAGTAAGCTGACTGGGCAGAAAAAAATGGTAAAAGTGCTAATTCTTTAGTGATATCTGCACATTTCTTCACTGATGTCAGAAATGGATAGCCCCTATTAAAACTGTGTAAGTGTGAACACCCTTTGGAGGACCTCTCACTTTCTGCAGACATAATGCAACATTGATGGTCATGTAGCAACTCTTGATTCTGGACTTGGATATATGAGGTTTATCCTAGCAGCAAAACTCATCATCTAACAGGTGTGTGCTTGTTCAAAGCCACGTTTAGGACCGAGCACTGAAATTTCTTGCTGAGCTGCTGCAGGTTCTTTTTTAATAGAAGCCAGGCTAGGTGGACACAGTATGATCCTTCTGTGTCAAAATGTTTAGATTTATGAATATTTAGGCATCCAGGCAAACTGACCCACATTTCAGAAGTGCTTAGTTCCCACTGCTGCCTAACATACATGGCACCTGCTGGAACTCAACACCTCATAAAATTAGACTGCTTTTAATTAGGTGGCCAAACTTTAGACTCAATCATTTTTGTCTCTGAGATGGTATCTTGCAGACCAACTCACAATAAATTGCACAGAGCCATTTTTAATACTTTACATTCCAGAAAGGTTAGGCTTAGACATTTAGTGTCCAGTCCAGTCCTGTCTGGGTAAGTACCATCAATATTATGCAGCTCTGCAGTTTACAGCAATGCTTGTATTTGCCATTGTTTTTATTATGTGTTATGTTGAATATTTGAATGACTTGCATATTGAAATGTCAATAATTTCATAGTTTGTTGATTAATAGTGCCTTTTAATGAATGCTTTGCATTTAAAAGCCCACTTCTGTGAACACTTCATGGGTGTTTTATCATGCTTACCTTTACCTGTCTAAAAGTATATAGTGAAAGGTAGTCATCAAAGTTCCTTCACTAGTCAGTAGAGAGAGAGTCATCACCATGGGCTGATGCAGTCTGTAAGACAGATGGAGCTGTGTTCCAAAAGGGCCTTTCCTTTTCCATTATTTATGGAATTAATTAATGGGGGGTGACTTAATTTAGTCTCTATGCCTTTTTGGTAATTCAGTTAGTTGCAATAAATTCTGCCATTTCTGTCAGTGGGGTTCTTTTCAGTGGGGTTATCAAGATGATGACTGCTCTAGGTGCCTTACCTTTTTGCAGGGTTGGGTTTGTATTATTCTTTGTAAAACATTTCCAATGAAATTACATTATTGAATGTTTCTTTTTCTGCAGCCAACATCTTGTATATGGCAAGCCAAGAAATGATGAAGGTTGTGGAGAGAGACAGTACAACCATAAAGCAAAATTTAAAGAAGGTAACTGTTTAATCCTCAGAGTTTTCATGAGAAGCCCACATATGAGGAAATGTTGCATACAGTTATATCTGTGCAAAACCAGAATTTCAGCAGGCTTGATTCTGCTTTTATGTTGGTGTCATTCCGTTGACTTTGGAGAAGCTGTTAAAGGGGTCACTGATCATTAAAGTGTCATTGATCCACACCTTTGTAGATGTAGCATTCACCACTATCGGTTGTAGTATCCCATCTGGCATGTTTTCCTTGGTGGAGAAGGAGTCTGTGTTCTGGCTAAGCCTGAGATGTGGTTCCCAGTGAGGCCAGGAGTTACCTGGGTTCTGATCAGACAGGCAGATGGCCAGCCAGGATGTGAGGGCGGGCTGATGGACCAAATCCTCTGACTTTGCTGCTGGACAGGTCAAGCAGAACATGGACCATCTGTGTTGTGTGGTGTCAGTTAATATCATGGGATTCCGCAGGCTTGATTTCTCCATGGCATCAAAACAACATAGAGAGGAGTCAGCAAAATTATTATGGCTCCACAGTTTCAGCCATTCAACTGTAGCATAAGAGAAAGATGGAGAAAGTGCGTTCCTCGGAGACTGGAGCTACTGCTGTACAAGTAAATGAAGTAGTTTTGCGGACCTTTCTCCTGCAGTGCACTTTCTTGTCCATACGGATTTATTGTTGAAAGAGATCCTGGTACGGTTTTGGTCTGGACCGGTAGCATTCTCCCAGTCAATTCCCAGGCATGGTTCAGGGGTTGGCATAGGCTTAAACTGTTCCTAACTGGAGTTTTGATGTGGTCACCCTGTTTTGGAGACTGAGAGAATTTAATAGTGTGGCCATGGTCAGACAATTCTGGATGGCTTATGAGCCAGAAAACTGTCACATTTAATAAATATTATTGGTGTAGCCTCTCTGTGAGTAGATAATCAATATAACATATTATTCTACTGTGTCCCCTTCCTTCCCTCCATTTTTTTGTATCATCCCTGTCTTTTTGCTGGAAGAATGATTCCAGCACTTTGCACTGGCAGAGATTTTCCTTGGAGAATGGAATTTTCTAGGACAGAGGTCCTAGATCTCTGTAAGATTATTTTGTGCCTTGTAAATAGATATGGTACAAAGTTCACTTCATAAATCAGTCTGTCTTTTTTTTTCTGTCTGAAAATTGATTTATTTTTTTTGCTTATCCCATTTGCCTTTTCTGTACTTTGAAAGGTATGTTCAGATGTTTCAGTTCTAGCTTTTTTAAAGGCATTGAAATAGCCCATGTCAACAAGCAACACGACACTGCATTAGGCATGCCTGGTTTTTCACATTTTTATTGCAGAGCATTCGAAGTTCTCCTGCACTTCAGGGAGAATCTCAGTGAAGCAACTGAAGGGCTGATCTTGCAGACTGCAAATATTCTCGTCTTAAACAAAACTTTCCATGGACTGATCCAAAGCCCAATGAACTCAAGGAAAATGGTTGATTTTACTGACTGAATCACCTCTCCAAGAGTCAGGGAGCTGCAGGGTCTGCCTGTTCCTTGAGGGAAAAGGAGCCGTGAGCCGAGGGTGACCCCAGCACAGGCAATGCCCTCACCACGCAGGGTCTAGTTCCACAGCACCCAAGCAGGGCAAGGTAACAGGGTCTATCAACTGCCCCAGACAAGGCAAAGCAATGAACCAGGTCCAGCATCCCTCCAGAGAATCCAGTTGGGAGAAAAGGAAACAGGGCCAGAGACAGGACTAGAGACAAGGCTACAACATGAGTCCAAAGTCCATCCAGGAGATATGGCCAAAGACATGGTGGAAAGCACTCTGCAAGGTGGGATCCATCCAGGTGACAGCCTATGTACAGTGTAGGTCCAATGTCAGTCTAGGACACAGGGCCAGGGCCAGGGCTGGAGACAGATACTCCTACAACATAGCTTGAGAGGCAGAGACTAAAGGCAAAGGACAGAGATGGAGACCCTGGACCTATGGGCACAAGAGTGTGCATCAGGGTCCCGGGTGAGGCTGTTCAGGCCTGCTAGTGCCCTGAAGCTGAGGGTAAGACTCTGCAGGTTACCGTGTTAGTCAGGGTACAAAAGCAAAGAGTTTGCAGGATCAGGACTTCAGGTGCTTTTGGAAATTTTAATCACAATCACACGTGCTTGAAGTTAAGCATAAAAGCTTCGCTGGATGAGGACAATAGTGGTGACAGTCAGCTGCAGCTCCAGTGACTTCAGGTGATCTACTCAGATGCTTCACATTACAAAAATACTGATTTCTTGTACTGAATGAAGGCCCATAGCCAACAGTAAGAATTTGCAGGTGTCCTAGTCTGCTTCATTTGTGCTTTTGTTGACTCTGTCAATCTAAGCTTGGCCTTGGCAGGCAGGAGCTTTTTAAAACCTGTGTTAACTTTCTTTTATTGATTCTTCTATGTGCTCATACTTTTAAAGTGGCAAACATACTCAAGAAAACAAAAAGCTGAAGCAAGCTTATAAGCAGTTGGCAAACCGAAGAAAAAGCAGGTCTAAAAATGAAGCTAAATGCTTCTCTTTTTTCACCTTCTAGTAATTTCTGGGAATGTAAGAATTAAGGAAAAATTTTTGAGTTGGCATTGTGTTAAATTTGAAGCGTATTGACAATAAAAATGGCTTTAACTTATAAAGGTTGGAAGTTTATAAAAACAGGAACTATAGTGCAAGTTGCTATAGAACTGGCAAGCTGTCACTTCAAAAAATTTATACTGTTTAGTAGTCACTGTGATCATATGCTAAAAGCCAATCTTAACACCTGACTTTGCCAGCTGCTGTGGAATAGAAAAGTTATTTCTGGATCTTATTTGCATTCTGTGATCTGAAGAAGAAGGAAGAAGAGACACTAAATTATTCCAATCTTTCCATGCTCAGGTTTAACTATAATTATTACTAGTTAGGGACCAGGAGAATTTTTACCTCCAGACCCCAGATTCTTAGTCTAACAATGCTAATTGCCCAGATTTATGTTGAAAGAATGGGAGCTGGAATATTGTTTGGATAATTAAGTGAGATATTTCACTTATAATCTTCTAAAGACAGAAGTTATGCACGTTAAATAGCAGTGAAACTGTATGAGGAGGATGGAGACCTGTCTTCTAACAAAGTAATATATGAGAGCATTTATAATATTGGCTCTAAAGCTATCAGTCTGGATCGAGCAGGACATGAATGTAGGCTTCTTATTGCAATGACACAGGGGATTCTAATGTAGCACAAAATCCAAAAAAATAAAGTAGAGGAGACATAGAAGATTTGCTCAGCTCTGATGGTTAATTATCATTAGCTGGTTGTGTCTAAGCCAGCTGAGCGACGTTCTGTCACTGCAATAACACCAACTCCCTTTCCTAACAGAAACTGGAGGCAAAGATACTACTGTACTAGAGGAAGTTTATTGTCATTCTTGCACAAAAGGAAGTGGGTGTCATTCCCTATTCTTAAAAGATGGATCAGCACTGAGCATCATGGAGCTTTTACAAATAGAATGAACATTTAAAAGCAAAGGGGAAAAATGGTTATGCTGGGTATTCACTAGCATGCCTGTGGTGGACAACGATATTCCCATATAGAGGCTCTCTCCAATACTTAACTTTTTAAGTCTGCATCATGCCACATCGACTGCTTTAAGACTTAGCCTTATTGACTCTTTTTCTGTCAAGTAAACTTACAACCCTGTTGTAACCAAGAAGATATTGCATTAAAGGTTAAAACTAGTGGGCTTACAGAGGGAATTTTGCTTAAAAAAAAACACCCCTCAGATTTTATATTCATTGAGATATATTTTGCTCATTCCTTGCGTGTAATACACAGTAGTCCTATTTTTAAGTGTAGAATCTGCTCCAAAGCCCATCTAAATCAATAAGACTTCAGGAAGTCTTGAATCAGTTTGGAAGGGAACTTACTGTAGTGGTTCCTAATTTCTTAAGACCATAAATCATCTCCTCCAGCAACTGAGAATTACGATTCTTTTGGTTAAAGTGTTAAACCAAAGAAAGTTTATATGCTCCTTGAGTTTAGTTTTGCCAGTGGTCTGGTGTAGCAGATAGATCAATTGTGTAAGGAAAAAGGCAGGAAACATCTGAAGTAGAGATACAAAGATGAAAAAAAAATTCTGTTGTCTGGGAAGAATAATTTCTAATCAAATGGGGAAAAGTATGAACTGGAAGTTTATGGACACATGAAACTATTTTCGATCAGATTGAGGAAGCCTCTATTGTGGGTGGCTTATAACCACCCATATATAGATGGTTAGGTGGGGAAAAAAATAAGTTTTGAAAAAATTAAATTAATAAAATATGTTTACCACTTCCTGCTTATTTCAATGGTGTATTTAGAATTTAAAGTAATACAAGTCTATAGCACATCAGTAATACCACAGAAAATGTGCTTTCCAGGAGTGTCAACTAAACAGCGATATGCAGAGATTTAGAGGAAAAAATTGCAAAAATGAAGTATTTCCTTTCCACAGAAAAGTGCTAGGTTTCTCTTTTGAAAAGCTGTCTTTGCTAGAGAAAACTTTTAAAACTGAGCAACCAAGAACTATTCTGACCCCTGAAGCAGCTGTTTTGATGTTGCCCAGTGTTTTTTGTTTGAGTCTCTGTAGGCATCCACAGGGGTTTAGTAATTATTCCCAGTGAGAGGAGCATGATCTGGAGAGAAGTGGTTAAAAGAATACTACAAATACTTTGCCTGCCCGCAGCCCGAGTGAGTTGCTTGCCTACATTTGTGAAAAACCTTCCAAACACTTTTTCTGAATAGGTGCAAAGTGCTCTCCTGAGCCAAGAACACCTCTTTTTTGGCTGGTCTCACATCCTTTTTGGCCTGCGCTCCCTGGAGGTGCGGAGTTGAAGTTAGGGAAGTTGCACATGTGCTTGGGGATTTTGGTGCCTCTGTCATTTAACCACAAAAACAATCTTCTCTTTGAAGCACCTAGAATGCCTAATCAGGGATCAGCAGTTTCTCCCCTCAGTGGAAAAGAATCCCAGTGAGCATTCAAAAAGTTCAGTGGACTACAATATACTTACCTGCGATACTTCCCTTTTTCTCTAACTGAGCTCCTGTTACCTTCGTTCATGCTGTGTGGTATTCTAATAAAGAAACGATGACATGGATTTCCAGGATTTCGGGGATGGGTATAAGGTGTATGTGCTAGGCAGAGTGAGCAAAGACAGCAATATTTCCCCAGCCTTCTGAAGAATACTTTCTTAAGTATTCTTAAGTTACCATCCAACCCTTGCTTTCCAATGCTTACCTCCCCTCCCTCTGCCACCGAGCTCATTGTACGACAGTGAACAAAATTGCCATTTACAGCCAGATGCTGATACTGCTCTTGCAAGAGAGGTCTGACTGATTTACCTTCAATAAAGTCCCACTGAACGTAAACAGTGTCAGGCTGATACTCAGAGGGAAAGTACTGTTTGCAGTAATTACAGTTGGAAGAATCTGGCCCAGTAATAGTATTGCTTAAATAGTGGTTTCGGGTCTGTTTGTTTTTATTTTGGTATTTATATGGACTTGACTTCTGAAATATTCATGTTCCTGACACTTCTAAGTATATACCCTCAAAATGCTTTTAAGTCTTTAAAAGTAACATAGATAGTATAAATAAGTTAATCGCCCGGGTTTGTTGGTGCATCCTTTTTAAAAGCACATTTTTGCTTTGCATTGAGTTAGACCCTTTGTTTTATCTGTGAGAAAGTGGAAATGGAAGCGGCCTCACTTGATCTCTGGGGTCTATGTGCAGAGCTGCCAGTAGCATTGCTAACAAAGTGCAGCAAAGTTAGACAGAAGCCCTTTCCCCTTCCTCGATTTACCCAATTTCCAGTTAACACTGCCAAAGGCATGAAAACAGGGAGCCTGCTCCCTGCCCGTTTGGTAGGACACCCTACCCAACAGTGGGGAGAGGAGTAACACATCTTGGATCATGTGCAAAATGGCCATTCCGCCTGGCTCTGGCTCAGGTTTTGCATCTTAATTTCACTGAAGGTAAAATGTTTCTCCACTCCCTTCCCAGATAGGGAAGTTGATTTTGTTTGTAGTTCATGTTGGTTTAACAAAACTGGCCATGTTCCTTATGTTAAACAAAATCACCACAAATACTTGAACTATCCAGTACACCTCTACTACAACCCCTACAAGTTAGTGTTTAAAAATAGCATTGTGTACCCCAGATTGCCAACTGCCTCCTCTCAAAACAGAAAACATTTGGCTTCCCACTGCCCTTGGGAAGTTGAGAAATCCCAGTTCTGGTAAACCAAGCTGAGAAGCAACTTCCAAAGACCTTGCCATCAAACTGGCTGATCTCAACCATGGCAGGATCACGAGAGGGAGAAAGATGGTGTCTCAGAGAATCAGATCCCAAAGCATTTAGGGCTTCCTGGGGCACCACCAGCTCTTTGAATTCTTCCCAGAAACTGGGAAAAGTAAAGCCAAAGTACAACTGAAGCAAGTCCACAAAAAAAAAAAGTGTCCCAAACCAGTCTGTTCCCATGTCGTTTATACTATTCTTTTGTCAGGATAAGGTGGAGACGCTTTCATAATTCCAGAGAAGCCAAGTCATTTTTTATAAACCTTGATTGAAGCTAAAATTCATTCTGGGCTAACGCCTTTTAAACTAGTTTTGATCCAAGAGCAAATGAAACGATTTTCTGGTTACTGTTGAGAGATGTCACCCAGAGAGAAGCTGCTGTCTCATCCGGTGACCGTGTGTGGGAGTAATTCTGATAAAAAGTTAATGTATCAAAGATGAAGATTTCAGCAAGGACACTGGTACGGTCTTGCTTGCCATTGCATATGTGCCGGTGGTTTATAGCCAGCGCCATCAGTCCTTTGCTCTTTGCCATCAGCTGGAGCGGTGCCTGCTGATGTAATAAGATCCTAAAGTTGTTATAACACATACCAAATTCCGGAGAGATAGAGGAAACTCAATTAATATTTTTTAACTTTTTTGATTTGTTTTTCAGTGTTGACCTATGACAGCCACAGAAGAAGCATAAAAGAAACATCTCTGTAATTTATACTTCTGTGAACTGTCATATATACTGAAAGAAGTGCCAATGGAGTCAACTGCAGGAAATCTTTATTATTTTCTTAGAAACTCTTTAAAATGTAAACATCCTGTTGATACGAATCTCGGATTCTTTCGGTGTTTACTTAGCAGCTGCCATCATCGTGCAGTGTCTGAGTACACATACCATATTACAGGGTGCTAGGCTGATGAAGCCCTATTCTGACTTGGGTTTTATTTTACAGAAGCTCAAGCTGAAAATACTTCTGAGCACTTTAATGGTAAAACAGCTTAGGAGAACATTGCTGTTAACTTTAAAACTATTTGAAACTTAGAAATTGCGTAACTATTTCAAACACGGTATTGAAATGGCCGGCGAAGATAACCCACACCCCCTTTACTCTGCCCTCATCATCAGATCCCGAAAGAGGACATGTTCTAGTCATTCATACCAAGCAGGGCATTGCATCAAGAATCATAGCGAGTTTTTGTCATGTCCAGTGGTAGCTGCCATTTCCCCTTCTGAGTCAGGAATACCTGGAAGTCTCAGCATTCATTACTGCAAAAGAATAAAAGATAATCCTCTCGCCCTCATGACAGAAAAGTTAAAAAGTTGAAATATTGAAAAGTTTAAGCCCAGAAGAAAAATAGAAAGAACCTTCTATTTATTGTTTTGTAAATCTGTTTATTTTTAAGCTAGTCTCATTATTTTGGGGGCCTGACTCACCATTTTTGAATGCTTAGGTTGGCAGCTGTTTTCCACTGCTGGTACAGTGGTTGTGCTGACTCAGGATGTCTTTACAGCCATGCACGGTCCACAGGAAAACATGTACTTACAGACCCATGCAAACCTTATAGTGCACGCCAGTATTTCCTACCATTAATGAAGATCCCATGTGCCTCTGGTTACACATGGTTCGTTAATTATGCCTGCCTGCATGCTGCAATAGCAAAGCTCCTGATGTTAAAATGAAGATGAGAACATTTGGATTCCGGAAACTTCTGTTTAAATATGTCTAAAATTAATCTGTCTTAATATATTAGGAAAATAGGTAACATCCTAACATCTGTACTTTTTGTGGCTGTGTGTGGCGTAGTCAAAGAGCACAGACATTTTTGTCATGCAAAGGGACACCCTCAATGCCACAAATGACAGTCAAGTATCTGTCAGGGTTCATAGGTCCCCTACCACCACCTGGATCACTGAAAATTTACACCTTAATTGCAATCCTGCTTTTAGATTTTGTTGCATAATCCATTAATAGGGAAGTATTTTGAAAACAATTCTGAGTCCTGTTGGTAGTTTCAAATTAAGAAATATGCATGTTAAAGTTTTACATTTGTAGGCATACGCACATAGACACGCAGAAGGCACACACCAACATCTGCACACAAAATCAGCAGACAAAATAAGTGCAGCATCACATAAAGTTCCCCAGGTCTTCCTGTTATAGAACTGTTCTTAGTCGGTTATAATGTACCCAGACTTTAACTGCATCCTACCTTGACTGTTTAATTTTTTATTTCAGTCCAAAGAGTTCTGCAATATCTACAAATAAGGCTCAGGGGAAAATGCATTGTTTTCTCATGGTAAAAATTCTTGGCTTGGAGAAGGAAGCTATTCATTCCAGTGCAGAGGAGATATGTGCTGAGCTAGGATAGAGGGAACAAGTGAGAGGAGGGGTAAACAGAGAGGAGGAGGAGGAGGAGGAGGAGGCAGGGAGAACCAAAGGCTCCATTTGTTTGGCCAAAGGTAGGCTTCTGGTGCTGTATGAGGTGGTGGATTAGAGCTACCCAAGCAAGGCTGGCCTGTGAGGTACATGAGCTGCCTGTAGCAGCAGTGGACACCAAACAAGATAATGCTAGCATATCAGGCTTAAGTTGCATGAGATCATAGAATCAGGCAGGTTGGAGAAGAACCTTAAGATCACTGAGTCCAACCATTAACCTAACACTACCAGATATTTATCTATTGGGACCTGAATCGTGTTTTATGAGTTTACTTGTAGGAATCTACAGGTGCAGTGGCATTAAAGATGCAGATGACCCCATTAGAGTCAATGGAAATCTATTTAAGAAGTCAGGGTGGAATTTGGCCCTTAAATAGGGACATCTGGTTTAATTTTGGGCACTGTGGAATATCCCCATCTGCCCTCCAGCTGTTTTGCCAGAAAGCTCCTATAATATCTGTCATACTTGCCAGTCTCATGCATATGCCTCAGATATCTAGAGCATCTCAAATGTCAGTAAGTACCTACACTTAGGCAACTGAGTTCTTAGCAGAGCCTGAAGTGCAGCTTCACCCACCTTACAGTAGGCACCTGCTGTTGCAGCTGAACAGCTTTCTAAGCCTGTGGCTTTGCTGAGTGTGTCTTTCCCAACTCTGTGGTGGGAATTTGGATGCCTGGTACACATGTAAACACCACAATACAGTTACCTGTATTTAGATGTTTCTATGCTGAACTGAACCCCACCCTGACACTAAGAACAACAGATAGAAATTTGAGGAGATTCTAGACTGATAAAAAAGTGGAGGATTGCTGGGGGCAAAAGGAGCTAGGGTTGGAATTGAGTCAGAATGGGGTGGAGAAACCAGAAGACTAAAATTTGAACTCAGCAAGGCAAGAATGTGGGACTAGAATAAGAAGCAGAAGTAGTAGAAATTGGAGATGACTAGGTAACAAGAATAGAGCTGAAACAATGAGCTGAAGGTGGGTTGGGCAGTCCTGAGGCCACAAAGACAGAAGAAGTCATACTTGGAAAGACTGGACAACCAGACAGCAAGGCCAGTAGTTGGTAAATATTCTGCTCTTTTCTGCTTGGAATGGAACCTAAATTTCAAAAATCTTATCGTTCCTGTTCCTGCAGGTGCATTTGGCTATGTCTGCCTTAAAAGCAGGAGCACCACAATAGAAGAGAATTTGTAGAGGTAAATAGCAAGTGTTGAGGACCTGATGTTCCCAGTATAGGTATCTCAGAGGGTTACTACTTTAGCCAATACTTGTCTGGTCCCATGGACTGAACGTCCATTAGTGACTGGAGCTCACTAAGTGTGATCCTGAAGAGCATCTTTGCCTTAGTTTCAGTTGGAAGGAGTTCAATACGCTCCGAGACTACTCCATGATGCAAACCAAAGCACGGTAAATCTGGACAAATGTGACATTTGTTTCATGAACACACGATAGATTCAAACTAAATCACTAATTTCTGTGCTTCCCAGCAGGAAGGTGTCCCATGTTCCCCTGGCCAGAAGCTGACAGTGCTACTTCTTTCAATTACACCATTACCTTAAGGGACAGAGCCCTAAAGCAGCAGATCTAGAGGTGCTAACACTGTTGCCAATACATGTAGGTGCCACATGTAAAATAACTGTTTTTTTGTTTACCCCCTTGATGTCTAGCAGACTGTATACACAAGCTCTGCTAAAACCATTGCATTACCAAGCATTTCAAAGTTAGGGGGCACCAATCTTAATTGAGACGCTTTTTATGTATGCATTAAGTTGTGGTTTTTCATTAAAACATCGCTTTTCCTTTTTCCTCATTCATTAACCAAAAGAGCTGTGTAATGAAGGAGACAGCAGGATGCAGAACTCCTACTTCATTTGTGGGAGAAGTGGTAAAATGCCAGTTGGAAGGAACAGGGAACTATACGAAGTAAAAATTGATAGCTTCATGGTAAAGGCACCTAAACTTCACTTCCAAGAATGGGCTGTTGGTGAAATCATTAATAGTTTTCATAGATGGTCACAGTTTGTCCTCACTTTTCTGAATATCTCATTTAAGACCTTGAAATCTGTTTTACAGACGGATAGACATTGTTTCAGAGCACCCGCAAATGAAGTCCAGGAGTGCTATGCTTTGAGCATAGTCAATACCGTGTAATGTTACGCACACTGGAAAACCAGCTCTAGGTGTTTCAGACTACACTGCATACTTTCAAATGAATGTATGTAATTTGACATCCATTTCTGTGCTCCCCATCCACAAAATGGAGATAAAAATGGCCACTAAGGTGTTGCAAAACTACATTAATAAATGTGAGCATGCAAATCCTGTAGTGGTGCATGCAAGAGGAATGCACATACATAAGAAAATAAATTCTGTCTGTAAAGCATGAAATACATAGTAAATAAATCCTCAGACCACACACAGAATTTAAAATGAAAAATACTATCAAATAGCAGCTCATCAGCTGAACATCACCCTGTCAGTGGATTGAATGAGTCAAGGATCCTTTGGATCATGCAATGAAAGATTAAACTGTAATGCAGATATACCAGAGGCAAGCTAAGAATGCACATAAATCTTTTGTTTAGGCATTTCCAAATCTGTGAGTTCTCAAGTTTACAGCCCTACCTGGAGAACAGCCCATTTCACAGTTCATGCAGACTAAGCCAAGCATTTTATCCACCTTTGTAAGTGTAAATGACTTTTCATCTTTTTCTAAATGATCGTGTGATGAGAGTCTATGACTAGCCTAGCAAAATATCTAATAATCTCAAGGACTAATCCATTAAACTGGAGTTGCTCCATTTCTTTTTTTCTCAGTTTCATAATCTTTATTTTTGTATCTGTTGGTAACAGAGCCCAGGGTTAAACATAATTCAGTCAGATGTTTGGCGTTCAAAAGGCCTGGATGCAGCTGGCCATTTTACATTGGCTTTTTTGAAGAATTTTTGCTAGTGTGACATCCTGTGATTTATGAATCAAAGGCAAGATCAAAAGAAATTTTCTGCTAAAGCAAATGGCATACCTTGTTTCCAGCAATTAGTAAGTGACAAAGGAAACCAATACTGTTTGTGAACATGGGATAGTTTATGTTCTATGTTTTACATTTACGTAGAAGTATAACTTGGGTTGGTGTCTATGCAACTGAGATATTATATTTTGCATAGAGCCAAGAGTCAGTAATGTCCAAGATTTGGGTATGCTTCAACAAGACAAAAGTGAGTTAGACAAAATCTTGTAACATTTTGTGAAATGCAGTCTGGGCTCTTAGCCCACCTCTGCCCCAGTGGGTGCATTTATTTATATTCCACATGGCTACAAAAATGATGGAATTGAAGATTTTTGTGATGAAAGGAAAACTTCTTGTCCCTTAATTTATGTTAGCATTGCTCAATTATTCACTGAAGTACAGAAATGAAATATGAAACAAATGAGAGTAATGGGATTGGGCCAAGCTGTGTGTGTGATATGTTGAGCAATCAACATCCTTCTGGTACCTGCATTCAAGCATTTTAGTATAAAGGGTCCTCATCATTAATCTTGTCCCTGTATAGTTTTAAATCCATAGGTTTTTACTCTCTCCAGACAACCACTCTCCCTTCAAATACTTTATAGAAATTTAGAAACAGAGACATAGCATGCAAAGCTGAGATGAGAATGGGGGAAAATACAGAAAGGATACTTCACTGAATATGATATTTGCCTGGAATGTATTACTTTTGTGTTTAGGTGGGCCCTGTAGCACCTGCTTCATGTATGTCATTGAACAACGTTATTAGGGCAAGATCAAACAAAATGGACTCTGGTAGAATTTTAGTTTCACATTACAACCCAGTAGAAAACTGCTCATTGATCTCCGGGAGATGCCTGTGCTCTGCATGTGCAGCACTTCACAAAGATAAGGTAGAGAGTTGGGGGTGTTCAGCTTGGGGAAGAGAAGGCTCTGGGGACACCTTGCTGCAGCCATTCAATACTTAAGGGGGACTTGTAAGAAAGATGGGGACAAACTTTTTAGTAGGGCCTCTTGCGACAGGACAAGGAGTAGCAGTTCAACTAAAAGAGTGTCGATTCAGGCGAGGTACAAGGAAGAGATTTTTTATGATGAAGGTGGTGAAACACTGGCACAGGTTGCCCAGAGAGGTGGTAGATGCCCCGTCCCTAGAAACATTCAAGGTCAGGCTGGACGGGGCTCTGAGCAACCTGATCTGGTTGAAGATGTCCATTGCAGGGGAGTTGAACTAGACGATCTCTAAACTCCCTTCCAACCCAAACTATTCTATAATTCTATGATTTTAAGATTCTATGATTATAAAATTCTCCAAACAAAAAAAGTTTTGCTTCTGAGCATGACCATAATTGCTGTTATTCTATCATGACTAAGTGAATCACCTCTAGTTTACTTCTAACACCGAGGTTAAGAAAAATAGGTGCTCCTCCCACCTAAGGCCCCATCCGAGCGCATAGTTTGAGATCACACCTAACAGATGCCAGTAAGACTGAGCTACTTACAAATGTGCCGTAGCCTCCTACTTTCTCTTCATTTATATACAGAAGAAAGCCATAATGGTTAGCTCCCTCAGCCGGGACATAGCATCAAGTTTACTGGTAATTTTGCTATTTGATTAAGTAGCTAGAAAGCTGACACAGAAAACAGCTAACAGCTAGGGAAAGCACAGCAGTTTGCCTGGTTAGGGGTGGACTCCATCTACTACATATTTTGATCCATAGTAACAAATTTCTTAAGACAGACAGACTTTCATCAGCAGATCTCTCTTTTCAGAGTTAAGCCTGTACTGTGTTCCACAGTTTTAGGAAACTGAGTCACAGAGCATTTAATTGGCTTCCTCGTAACAGCAGACCTGGGAACAACCAAGAGCTACCAATTTGCTGTTCCTCACAGCGTATCTTGGGTCATGAAGCATCACTTATTTCCAAATAATTCAGTGCTCTTTGTTGGGATATTGGTTGCTTCATCAGTAACTTTTCAAATTAATGATTTGATATGCTTTGATTTCTAGCTGATTTTTTACTATGGAACTGGAGACAGCTGGTGTCCACAGCAGTACTACGATGAGATCAAAATGGATTTTCCAGACGGGGACATTCGACTTTGTGAGAAGGGGCTCCGCCACGCCTTTGTGCTAGATGCCAGCAAGGAGATGGCTGCCATGATTACAGACTGGTTACAGGATGATCTGACCAAATTATAAACACAGATTCAGTGATTAACAAGAAAATGATGTAATTATTTTGTGAACGTGTAATTTTTTGTGAAAGAGTCTGTCCTATTTTTTTCTGTTTATTATAGATTATGGCTTGTTTTCTATTGAGATGTTTTAGAGAAAGTTAAAGAGAGACTGGCTGGTCCAAAGTATAGTTTTATTGATTCAGTGGTGATGTACCTTCATCCTGTGTCTTCAGGACTCTGCAGGACTTGGCGAAGGGTGGAATATTTATTGTCTGCTAGGACTCTAGACAACACTGATACTGGATTCACTGGCTACAAGCGTACCTGGGTTACGACCACCTCACTCACCTGCTGGAGAACTGTCAGGGATGGGTTTGGGGCAGCCCGGCCGGCCTGATTTAGACAGAAATACCAGGCTGCTCTGTATGGATAAAAATCCCCCTGTGGATGGATCCTGGCAGGGGATCCTGGTATGCTGTGAAAGACCTGTCTCATCGTCCATGTAACCCTGGAGTGTGACAGCCGGAGCAGCCCAAGGCCCCAGGACAACCCTCGTGTTGTCTCCTCGAGGTCAGATGGGGTTGGTGGTCAATCAGAGGTCGGGCTGAGTACAAGGGAGATGTGTAGATGAGGTGCGCAGTTTCTCCAAGTCTCAGAAGGGGTTTAGGGTGCTGCCAGGACTCCACAGGGTATTAAAAATACCGTAAGGTAACTGAGGGTGCTCAGCGAGGGAATACGTGTGGAGCTCTTACCTGGAACATGGCCAAGTGTTTCATTTTTCGATCGACTGTAGAGAAGGGAAAGGACACTGGTCAAAAGTGCCAGTATTAAGAGGTTAAAATGGATTGCAGAATCCGTATGTAACTACTTACAGGTGGCCTCGCTCTCCTAATGAAGTCCATGAGAACAGTGCTTGCTCAGCCACTTTAAAGAATCAGAGCAGTTTTGATGCATGCCTAAATTTCAGTTCTTTACTCTGAGGACTGAAGTATGAGACTTTCTGCCAAGCCACAAATTAGATAAGTCCACTGTGAGAAAATGGCTATTACTCTGCCATGGTTGCACCCGTGAAGTGGCATGAAATGGCATGAGATGTTACTACTGAGCACCAGATCCTTGCTGTAGCACGTTGCTGGCAAGTACACTGTCCCTCACACTTGTTCATCCCTCTCCTTTACAGATAGCAAAAAACTAGAAAAAAACATCCTACCAGTTGTGATAACAGAAGAAGTTACAGGCAATAGCTGGAAAGGAAAATCATGTAAGTAAGGGGAACAGAGGCAAGTGCAATCAGGAAAAGCTTTCTAGCCATGAAGCTGCGAAATAGTCTCCCTGTGGAGTTCATAGAGACATTTATAAATAAAAAAGCCACTACAGAATATGGTCAGGGGAAGTTCTGCCCTTGCAAACAGATGAATTTAGATGATGCGTTGAGTATTTAACTTACAGGATTTATTAACAGTTTTGATGTGGAAATGGTACTGGAGAACATTCTCTGACGCAGAAAGACCGATTAATCCTTACCTTTCTTACACAAGTATATACACACCTTCCACTTCTCTCTAAATCCCCCTTGAATCCTTCACTAATACTTAGAGCAATTTGTAATAAAATTTGGTTTCTGGATATTTTGGACTAGTTTTCAAACCTGCAGACAGACAGTGGATTTAAGTGACCTTCTTTGCATCAGAAACTGGTTTAGCTTTTGAGACTAAGCCAGTGGATTTTCAGAATACACTGCCGCGTCATGAAACAGATACTGATGCTTGAGGCAGAAATGTCGAGACCACAGCTGCAGCAGCATGGGGAGGAACCAGGTACGTTCAAAGTGAAGGGACTGTGCCCGCGCGACCGATTCTGTTTTACTGGAGACTTTCCTCCTTTTTACGGGGCCATATTCAGTCGTGTTCAAAACAATTCTCGTGCTCACTTTAGAAATCCATCGTTGTATGTGTCTGTGTGTGTTTTAAACAGCCCCTGGGTGTTGGCATGCATTCCTGTCGACGGCCTTAGGGCAGATGCTAAATGCATCTGTTGGCCTAGGTGCTCCCTAGGCAGGGGGGGACGGCTGTTCACATATGTGGATATACGTATATATGTACACGTGTATATATATATACATACATATGCACGTTTGTATGTTAGCAGCATAAAAAATACTGTTCACGCGGTTGTTTTGGTTTACACGTTGATCTGGTTGAACGAAACATTTGTTCTTCAAAGTATACGGAAGGACTCGGTTTGTAAAAGATCAGCTGTTGTAGTGGATCTCCTGAGGACAGAAAAAATATTGCATTTACCAAAGATGACAAGCAACTATTAAAGCCTGGAAACTGAAGCACCTATGAGAAGCAGTCGTTTACAGTGCATTATTCGTATACTTTGTATGAGGAATTAATTTAGCAATACTTGTACTTGACTTGTGTATGCCTTTTATACAAATGTTAATCCATTATGATAAATCCTACTGACTGCATTAAGACCTAAACTGAGATTAGATCTGGTCAGTGATGGCCAGATCTACTGCAGGATAATGCCTTACGATTTTCTTAAATGAATTTTCTCTAAGATTATCAAAACCATGTTGATTCAATTGCTACCTTCCTCCTAGAAGCTGTTACTGTAAGGCTAAGATCTAAAAATTTGCTACTCTATTAATTGCAAAAAAGCATGAGTCTGTTTTTCAGAGCTGTATTTCCTAGGAGGAGCAGATCTCACACACTGAGGATCCAGCTCCTCTGAAGCCCGTGGTGGTCACCATGACCCCAGGCAAAGAGTGTCAAAAGTGCTTATGGTCCAAACGTGCCAACTTACCATGAAAATACCATGTGGTCTTGCCTGTTTTAGACTATTTTAGAATTCTTGGGAAGCCTATCACAAGTGAATTGACTGTATGCGGTAGCACCTAATCTCTGCCATTCACATTTGTGCTTAATCCTCACCACACGAGTGACCCTGCTGGCTTCAATGACTTCGACTCATGTTCAAGTGTTTTGCTAGATCGATACTTTTATGAAAAAGTACACAACTCCAATAACAAAAATAAAGACATTTATGGTAAAACGTAACTTGATTCTTTATTTTGATAACTTTAGTCTTAGTTCACCTTCTTCATTGCTTCATGCATACAAAATTTACAAAAATACTAGCCAGACCCCAAATTTCACATGCAATATAGGCATCTGCAAAGTGCAGGGAAAATCAGTGGGTGGGAGGCACCTGACTCATGTAGGCATTTTTATCCAGAGCCACTCCAAAGTCCTCAGTCAGTGTTTCCCGTTGCTCCCTCCAGCGCCGTGTTCGCCGCTTTGAATGAGCTCTCAAGTGTGTGGATTAGTGAGGTTTGTCCCTTCGGGAAGCTTGATAAGGGCTTGCCCAGTGTTTATAGCAAAGAATTTGGAGTTGGACTCCAAGCTAAACGCCAGTTTCTTGACTCACAGGAGACAGATGCATACATGAGCCACAACATAATCTCTTCTCTGCAGTTGAGGTCATTTACGTATTTATTTTACAGAAAATGGGTTTATATGTGCATCCACTCCCTGTCCCTTTCTTTGGTCTAGCTAATTGCCAGCAAAGACTTTAAACAAGATGTTCAATGTTATCATTAATAAAGTTGCTCAAACTATTCCTGGGTTTGGATAAACTTGCTAGACCCAAGAGACTTGTTTTACTCTGTGTCACAGGCCATGCTCAGGCTCCCGACTGCACTGAGTTTCTGAGGCTCTTTGCTTGCAGGCAAGTCTTCTCTTTCTTGGCATGTTTACAAAATAAGAATCCAGAGAGCATTCATGAATGACTGGGAACCATTAAACCAGCATATATTTCTGGAACAGCTGATGGGGTTTGAGTACAAGCAGCAGATAGAGCAGTCACAGCACAAGCCCGCTGCCAGAAGCGATCGTTGCTCTCAGTAGCATCGTGCAGAAGTTACGAAACGGGCTAACACGCATGATGAGGGGACTGGAGCATCTCTCCTACGAGGAAAGGCTGAAAGAGTTGGGCTTGTTCAGCCTGAATAAGAGAAAACTGAGAGGGGCCCTCATCAACACATACAAATATCTTAAGGGTGGAAGTCACGAGGACGGAGCCAGATTCTTTGCAGTGGTGCCCAGCGACAGGACAAGGGGCAATGGGTACAAACTGAAACATAAGAGGTTTCAGTTGAATATGAGGAAGAACTTCTTTACTCTGAGGGTGACAGAGCCCTGGCACAGGCTGCCCAGGGGGGTTGTGGAGTCTCCTTCTCTGGAGATACTCAAAACCCAGCTGGCTGATGTCCTGTGCACCCTGCTCTGGGTGAGCCTGCTTTAGCAGGGGGGTTGGACCGGATGATCTCCTGAGGTCCCTTCCAACCCTTGCCGTTCTGTGATTCTCAGATGGGACCGGCACAAGAGATTTAATTAAAGACTGTTTTCAAGGGCTTAAGCTGATAGTAAATGGACTAGTTTTTTCCATTCCACCTCTTGCAGGAACGTGCCTGCAAGAAAGTAATTGTGTTGTGGAAAGTAGTTTGCAGTGGCTAACAAATTGCAGAATGTTGTCTAAAACATCTGGCTCACTCTGTATCTGACTGCAGCGCCTGCCAGTCAGATGCTCGAAGGAGATTTTTGGCCACCCTATTTGAAGCAATTCACAATGAAGGAGGCAGCGGGGGGTGCCCCCCACTCTCCCAGTTTAGGAACATTTTCAACAAACTCACCTTAAAGCCCCCAAGCTCTAAAATACACTGTGCTTCATAAATTAAGAGAAATCCTTCTGTATCAAGATGAGATGGCATGAAACTGGGGAAGAACAGGCTGTTTCAGTGTCAGGACTCAGCTACTCCTTTTCCCTAACAGGCACCCTTAAAGTTTGATAAGGAACCAGCTGTTCCAATCTAACTTGTTAGAAACAGGAATCCCATTCATAGAATATAAATGTTTTTCAAGCATTAAGATCATCTGCTCTCATCATGCAGGGGGTACTGCAACTCACCAGTGGTTTTTAGGAAGGAACCCACAAAAAAACCCAAAAAAACCCCAAAACCAGGATTTTAAGCATCCAGAGTGAACTGGGGTGTATAACCAATTACAGCCCCAGTACAGCCTCAAGAACATCAACAGGATTGCACACAGGCTTAGGGAGATGCAAGTGATTGATTGACTGGGACTTAGGGCCACAGAGGTGACATGACATGAACAAAGAGTTTCAGTACAAAAATGCTATGTTTAAGGCAGGAGTTCCCTTTTACCCTCGCACCCCTACTAGTTTGCACCAATATAGGACAATCCAACACAGCTGGATTCCTATGAAATCAGCACTTTGTGATAATGAGGAACTGAGTTTTCATAGTAATGAAGACATGCCTGCATCATCTCAGTTATTGAAAATAAGGTGAAGTTCTCGTACTAGAATACTTTGGGACCGCAGTTGAGCCTCACAGCAAACACATGTCCCAGTGATCTCCCCAGGCATCTTCTGAATTGGCCTGCATTACAGAGAACTGTACATGAGAGGCTTCAGGTTAAGTCTCAAGCAGATGCTAGAGCTTCATCCAAAAAATCTACTGAATATAGACATTAAAACTAATTTCACTGGACTTTGGATTCAGTGCTGAGGAAAACTGGTGCTCCAAGCAAAGTCAAGCTGACTCATCTACTTTGCCCCCAGTTCATAAAGCAGTGCTCCCAAACTAGGTGCCTAAATTCCCTGTCTGGTCTAATGTTGATATCTAAATGTAGGGGTACCAGATCTTCCTCTGGAGGTCCTGGCAGGCACCAACTATTTTTTTTACTACCTAAGGGCCCTAGGCATTTGCTTTAGAGTTAAGTGACTAGGTGCCCAAGTCAGACTGTGTTCCATTTTAGCAATGCTCTGCATTTCTTCCACTGTATCAGCGTGTGATCTGGGGCATCTCACCTGTCTTTGCTGTGCCTCTGATTTTGCTCAAATATAAATGAACCATGACAATGCTTGGCTTTCAGAATACATATGAGGATTACCTAGTTTTTGTTGTAAATCACGTGAGTAGTCTGAAGTGCTGTGTTAGCGCTATGGACTCCTGTCTCCACCGGACACAAACCTACCACCCCCATTGATTTCAGTGAAGACATGATGGGATCCCTGTGAATAACCATCTGCTCTCACCCTTCAATGTTTTGTTGAAAATAACTTGTTAAGATAACAGTTTCCTGTAAAATTGCACGTAGAGTGAGCAGGGGGCATGGGGGCAAATGCCCTCCTGTCTCCTTGCCTAGCTGGAGAAGTCATGCCAAAGACCCCCTCAGCCAACATGACCGTAAATGAGCACGTGAGGATGCAGGATACTGCCCGAAAGGTGGCTCGTGCTTGGCCGGTCACTCCATGTGCCACTGGGAATAGAAATCACCATGCCTCACTCCAGCTGAGCCATGTGTTTGTGGGTGTGCTTAAGATGAAGGGACAGCCCAGAAAACACCAGGCTTGTAAAAATTAACTTTTAAGTCCTTCAGGCAAACCTCTCTTGTCAGTTCTCCATGTGTTTCTCCTGGGGCTTGAAAACTGAGGTTGCTCTGCTATGACTGAAATGCATACCTGATGCCTTGAAGACTTTTTCCATGCTTCCAAATGTGCCTTACTCCACACCTGCCTGTTCACAGCACTGTAGGCGGAGGCAGTCATAACCCTATTACCTTCACTCGCTGTGTCCAAGGCACTCTGGTGATGCCCCTTGCAGGAGCACATACTAAAGCAACTCACTCTCCCTGGAACTTCTGGATTTGCTGCTGTAATGTCCTAGTGAAAGCAGATGAGAAGGTCATACAGCTCTTTGACAGCCCGTGCCTGAACGTGCATGCCATTAACCTAACGTGGTGGATTAAGCTAACGTTACAGATTCCCTGCTTTCTGGATGTCCCATAACTTTTAAAGTTCAGCTACTAGACATGCAAGAGGTTGGGTTGAGGGGTTTTTTTTTCCCCAAATTTTGAAATTCTGATTTCTTCCTCAGTTTCCTAAGGGGATGTTTTCACCAGACCTAACCAAATCGGGTTCCTCCCTCACCCCTCCAGAAGGCTGCTGCCTTGGGCTCCCTCTGCAGGGACCACAGGGAGCCGGGCACCTGCAGGGGCAGAGTCCTGTGCTCAAGTCAAACCCATCAGGCCAGCTTTGGGTGATCACAAGCATGATGTGGACATTCTTCCAGCTCTCATATTTACCCCCTCAAGTCAATGTTTCCGATCCTCTACATCTTTCTATTCAAGTCAATGGAGAGAATCCTGTTTGGCTGGCAAGAGCTGGGTAGCCACTAGTCAAGGCAGGTGAATTGTATTCAGAAACACACAGAAGAAAAGGGATGGATAAATCCATTGCAAACGCTCACTGTTCTGTGACTTTTTTTCTTGGAAAATACCCAAGGTTGCCAAGGCAGTCAGTTTTCATTTGGCTTTTTCATTTTTGGTTTTAACATCTTAGCTAGCCCAGGAAGTAAAGGTGACTTATGAAGGCTGCTCTGAAATGAGACATCTGGTTTCAGGACACAGGTGCAAATCTTCAAAAGAAAAAAAATCTTGCAGAGATCTATTTATCAATAAAATATTTAATAAACTTATCTGTACAAAATATTAAAAAGGTTACTGAAGAGTATACAAGAATACTTATTTAACAAATATATACTGCTATATAATATATTCAAGAAAATATAGATTGCTGTTTACAGTTCATTTACAATCCCATATGTACAATCTATTTAAACTTTAGAATACATACAAACAATGCATTTACACCATCACTTACAGAGCTATCTTCTTTAGAGATATTTCACACACTCAGACCTGAAAAAGCTGAACAAATACATGGATAGTTTAGAGGCACACACAGGGATACAAGTATTGCTTCAAAAATTATAACTACTAGAGATACTGCTATTGGAAACGCAAGTCCTTTTTCATTTTTTTGATATTTTCCTTTCTAATCAAAGAAAAGAACATATAAATAAAACCACGACTGACCAGCAGAGAGGCTCATTTTGTCAAAGGAGCTCCAGATAGTGTTGACTTGACTTCAGAAACAGAGCACACGGTGATGGGATATGTAGTGACTTAGCAAACTGGATCAAGAAGCAGGGCTGATGTGGCTCCTGCCTTCATCTAAAGCGGGGAGCACCAAGAGCAGAGCAGCATCTCCACCAGCTTTTCCAGGGAAGAGCCTCAGCGCAAGATGGAGCTGGAGACTCCAGGTGGGCAGAGCCCCTCACTACTCCTCAGGTTTTAAGAGCTTGATTTGCAAAGGCACTGCACAAATGTGGCCTCAACTGAAGCACCTGGGAGCACTGGATGTTGAGCACCTCAGAAACTCAGACCCTTCCTTTTCAGCATTATTTAAAAGGTTAATTACGCGCAGTACATGGGATGAATGTAATCAGAGCCATCACCCCCCTCCCTGGCCAAGGAGGGGATGAGCTGCCCTTACAAAATGCCCCATCCCCAGCTGATCACCACCTACATGACCACTTAACTTTGGCACTTTTTTGAGGACTAAAGTCTGGCCCCTCCATGTGCAACCATCCCTTTCCTGGCCTGTGGGTGTTATTTCATGCTCTGCTACTGACAGCTGAGCTCCTGTGAGTCCCTTGGTGCTCAGCAGTTCCCGGCACACAGCTCACTGGGATGACCAGCTTGGGAGCAAACTTTGCCTCTTTTTTTTGCCCTCCTGCTCCCCTCCTCTTCACCAAGGCAGGATGGAGGAAATGAATGAAACACCATGGGAAACACTACCATCTCCCCCAAAACTGGGACCAAAGCCAACACCACTGCTCCCAGGGAGGCCAGGCTTGACCCCAGCCTCTGGGTCTCATTCCTCTGGTGGTGGAGACCTGGGTGGCACCAGCATAGGTGGGCACCACAGCAAAGCAGAGGGGAAAGGAGACCCAAACACTCCCATCTTCCATCAGAAAAGCGCTTGAGCATGTGACCCATCTTGAGCAGGTCCTCTCCTCCCACCGGCTTCAACCCAGGCAGACCCGTCCCCTCACCATCCCCTGCTTGAGGGCACAGACTGTGCCCCGGCCTCCTGCTGCTGAGATTCAGCCTTTCCTTCCTTGCTTTCCCCCCAGCCCACCGAACACCACAACAAGTCTCCATGGTCCCCATCCTAAAAACTCAAAGTATGAGCACAAGGATCAAAGCAGAAAACTGAGCTCACAAAATGTACGAATGAACTACCAGCTGGCGATGGCAGGAAAACGAAGAGCAAAACCTGCTGAAAAACCACCGAAAAATGGCCAGGTTTTGTTTTCAGCCATTTCTGAGAATGGATCAAGCTTCGGTTTAAGATTTTTTCAATATTTATCTCCATGAAAGCGCTCTGCTGCCCAACGCTTCCTACCCTCGTCCGGCTCAGCCAAAAGTTACACATGGTGCATCAGCCAGCCTGCCGGTGCGTTCCTTCCCACCACCCCGCAAATCAGGCTCCTCTCCAACACAGTAAATTCAGGAGGCTGCTCGGATGCTGGTGCCAGTAAAAGGAAAAAGCAGCCGCATGGGCTACACCTTCTTGAGGTGCAAGGCTGCAAAATGTCCTTTGAGATGGAGGGTGGGGTCCTTGGCCAGTGGGTTACACCAGCAGCAGTTCCAAATTTTGGTCATTTTTCAAAGGTCCAGAATGCTTGCCGACAGGGCATAACTGATTTACAGAGACATCTTTGCATCTCTGTGTACCTCGCAACATGCTGTACTAGGAATAAAGAGCCTTAAAAGACTGAATGCAGCTGGTTTTACCATGCAAGACATAAACCAGCTTATGACAAAATTCAAGGTGTCACATACACCAGCCTGGTGGAACATCTTGCTCTTTTACCAGCCATTAATTCAAAGACAGGAAAGGCAGAAAAACTCTGCCCCCGCCACACGAGGCCGCAGGCTCCTGACCATCAGCAACACCCCATCCATGGGACAGGTACTTCCCAACACCCCTCCCCAATGCGTTTTCATGGAGGACACACTCCCAGCAGTGACCATCCCGCTATATTCTGTTCCTGCCACCCAGCATCCCCATTTGGACCCCACATAGCTGTAAAGGGATCCCCAATGCTGGGGAAACTGCTCTGATGCCCCAGGACACACACGGTCTCTCCATCTGCTGGTCATGGTGACACCACTATCAAAGACCAGAGCTTGGTTTTGCCCACGTGAGTTTTCCTGCCCACTCACCTCCCCAGAGGGTGTTGTGAAGAGTGAAAAATTCACACCACAACTCCAGTGTCACCCAGGACAGGGGACACAGCAAGCAACCTGGTGGAACTCCCCAACCAAGGTCCATGTGGTAGCCATTCTGTCTGGCCATCTTTCAAATCCAATGGTACAGCCTTGTTTCGGGTGACAACCCTTGTGCAATACCCAGACTCTCATTGCCATTGCCCCACACAGGTTCATTTCTCCCTGACGCATAGCCGTGCTGCCCCAACGCAGACAAAAGAGGTGGCACCTGTATTTCAGGATGCGCTACACGCTCGGCAGGAAAACATGACATTTCCCACCAGGTTCACTCCAACGTGAGCATGAGCTGGTCAATGGCCTGGTATTTATGACATATCTGTCACATCAACATATGTCATGTGGGTTTTGATGTGAATAACTGTAGATGCTCCTATTACAGACAAGCACATCAAGCCAAAGCTCACGGCAAAACTCCTGTTAAGTCTGGAAAGCAAAGCCAAAGGTCCCGTCGGGGCCCCAAGGTGCTCTGCTCCGCTTGCCCAGCTGCAGCCCTGTGGGACCCACATCCCCAGGGCATCCTAAGTGGTGCCCCAGCCTCTCTCATCTCTTCCCTGCAAGAGTCAGCGCTGCAAACAGCGGCGCATGTGTCTGCTGCTACGTGGGGGCCAGCGCAGGTGACGCTCCCTAAACACACACTCTCGGTTTTGTGGCATAAGGACCTAAAACTGCCAACAGTAAAAGGAGCTGCTTGTTTTGCCATGGGAGTGTGACCGATAAATCACTGCAGACCTACCCAGTTTTCTCCAGTAGCGAGAGCTGCGTCATCAAGACGTGAGTTAAAATCCATATGGTGTAAATAGACACAGAAGTCGCTGGCACTCAGACTTGACCAGAAGTCTCAAGGCTTGGAGTTTGCTTCTAATGAGAAGCGGTGCCTTTCCAGTCTTTTCCTTACGGGAACGCCAAGCATCTGCAAACAGCCAAAGAGGACGTGGCTCCATCTGCCAGCGCTGACCAGAAGTAAGACCGCTGGGACCAACGCAGCTATGCCAGGGTGAAGCTGCTGTGAGCCTGAAGCAAGCCCTTTTCCATATGAACATCCTTTGCCCTGCCCAAAGATACTCATTTCACTCCTGCCACTGGATTTGAAGTATGAAGTTTAAAAAAGAGATGGGAGGGGGATGTTAGATGATCCCCTTATTTGAAGAGAATTAAAAAACAATTACTCCTAAAAAAAGGGGGGGGGGAAATAAGAAAATCTGTGTTTCTTGGGAATTATTCCTAGGCCAGACGCGCCCTGATCATCAGGCAGTTACACAGAGCATAAAGCCATTTTGCTTCTGCCTGTCCCTGCTATGGGACTCCACTGGACAGAGGGGGTCAGGACAGGGTGCAGGCAGTGGCTCAAGCACAGGCTTTAGTTTTCCAGCCCTCAAGGAGCCCAAGCACACGTGCCAGCCCTGTCCTGATGGTGTGTGCTTCCCCGAATCACAGCCCCAGCGCTTTCAAGCCAAACAGGATCGTGCTGCGAGCTTCCCCACTCCTGCGCGGTTACGTTCCCCTGTTAGAGGGGAGGCAGCCAGTGAAGAGTAGATACATAGTCCTTTTCAAATGCCTAATATTTCTAGCTTCACTGTAATTATATCCTGCAGATAAAAATGGTGCTGAAGGTCAAACAAATCCTCCAGAATATATTCTGCATGGAAACTGTGTTTTTTTAACTGGAAAGGTTGTATAAATACTGCAGATTGAGAACCTATAATTATCCATTAAAATCACTCTGAGCCTACTGAATTCACATTTGTCCATGTTCAACCTCTAGTCTCCTATTTATAATCCTTACATGTGCCCAAAAATTGCTCAGGCAAGAGGCAACTGATCAGAAATACATTTTTCCTGGACTGTTTCTATGGCATTAGAGGGCGATGCTCTGAAGAGGACCAGCTCTGGGGAGCTGTGCCACCACCGTCCTGCAGCCGATGTCCTGCTTACCTGCCTCCAAAGACAGGATTTACTGCTCTGTGCCCTTTGCAGATGCATTCCTACATTGCTCCCCAACGTGGCAGGGCTGCAGCATCTCGGCCATGGGAACCTCCCTGCCCAGGTAAGGCTTTTGCACCCCACCAGGGGCTCAGCACCTCCGTTTGCAACAGCTCCAATGACCGCATCCCGAGCCTAATCCCACTATTTGGCTGCAATCTCGGAATCTGCATGGGGACGGAGAGACAGCCCTCGCTGCCAGCACGTGGGGGTGAGAGTCCGCCCTCACAAGCGTGGACCAGTGGCTTTTGCTCAGGAAATAATACTCCGGGAGCTGTGAGCACCGCGGCTGCTGGATGCTGCGGCTCCTCTCCTCTTTAGACATCTTTCACCGGGGCAAGGGGAAAGAGGGTCCAATGCCATCTTTTGCCCTCCTGCTGTCCTCTGGAGGTTGTTGCCCCAGTGAAGGATCAGATACTCTCGTAAAAGAGCTGCTGGCATGGGTATGAACGTGAAGGGCCACACCACTGGCGAGGGGCTGTGCTGGGCTCACCCTGGGGGGCTGAAGTTTGCTCTCCCGTGCTGGGTGGGCATGGCAAGGGCAGCCAAGGGGCTCCTCCATGTATGCACACCCTTGCTCTCTGCCAGAACCCAAACATGCCTGTTTAGGGAGAGGTACCTGTAACCAGGAGAGCCAAGACTGGTTCCCGCATGGGCAAAACCACAGATGGTATCGCTGCCAGCAGCGGCCTCTGTGCTCCCCCCAAATCCTCCCCATCCCCATTTGTTGTAGCCATCCAGGCTGGGAATCTGCAGTGACTGAGCCCCAGCTTGTCTCACCAGGGCCAGCGAAGCCATCGCGGGGCTCAGGGCAGAGCCCCAGCAGCTCACAACACCCCAGCACGGGGATCGGGGTAAAGCATCGTGAGAGCCATCCTGTCACCCTGCTCTCCATGGGCCTCCTCCAGACCTGAGGTGGGTGACGTCTGTCTGTCTGTCCATTCCCGGCAGCTGTGACTGAACAAGAGCCACAAGAACTGGGAGTCACTGGTGTCAGCACCCCCTCGTACATGGTCCTGCAAGAGCAGGTCTCAGGCCACCCGCTCAGACGAGGCTCACAAGAGCCACCAGCCAGCAGGGGCTGCCAGAAGCTATATATATCTTGCCTGGACTTGAACTGCCCACGAACCTCCACCGCAAATATTTGGAGGAAGGGGAGGGGGTGAAAGAAACGAAAACATTAAAAAGATTGTCTCGACAGTGAGAAAAACTATCAAGCAACCAACGGCAATTGAAAAATGAGGTACTTTGCAAGCTTGGTAACATTATAAATGATGCGGTGTTTCCAGAGCGAGCTGCTCCGGCGCTGCGCCTGCCAACCTCCCTCCCTCCGCCGCCTGCTCCCGTTTGATCCGTGCTAAAGCCAGAGGTCAGAGGAAAGCCATGAGCCCTCCTGCCGACCCCTCCTCACCCGCTTGCCGCACCTCGTCCCCCCAAATGCCAACAGCAAGAAAAACCCATGGGGACAGACCTGCTCCTTCCTCTCCCTCACTAACCTCCACCTCAGAACCCTCCCGGGAAGGGTACATCGCACTTAGCACAAATTTACATTCGCGCTGAGATAGGGAGCTGGATTTTCCTCTCGGATACACAGACGTAAAGCCAGAGGAGCTCCACGGGTGTCAAGGGGGTTACATGAGACATACGGGTACCACATTCACCCCCCTGAGCTGCCGCCTGCCGCAGCCCGAGGATGCAGAGCAGACCTCAGCGAGGATGGAGGGAGGCTGGGGCGCTTAGCCCAGCAGATGTAGCACCGGTATCGATGGGCACGGTTGAGTCCCTGCTGACGTACTATTTTCTTGGGAGAGGGTGCTGCTGGACCCTCACCGAGGCTTTCCTGACCTTTGATATTGTTTGGATCTTGGTAGAGCTCTTCTAGATGACCCCCTCTCTGCCCTGGCTTGACTCAGAGAACCCTATGAGAACACCCCTGCAATGGAGGATGACTGGCTTCATATAGAAAAAAAAAATGTGTTTTCCAGCAAGGATTTATCTCCCCCAAAAGCAAACTACCGTTGCTAATGAGCACTAATGTTTACCCACCAACACCTTGACCGCCAGTGAAAAACAAACCATCAAAAGCAAAATCTGTGCAAATACATCTCTGGTCTAAGCCAAGCCAGCCACGAAGCTGAAGTTTGGTACCAAATGCCACCGAGGTGCAGCAAGGACGCTTCCCAGCATCCAAAATATGCCTTGGCACGGATGCAAGGCTTCTCTGATTTAAAAGCATAATTTATACTCAGCTCCTGAGTTACTGAAATCCTGTAGCCCTTTCAGCATGGGTCAAAGCATCCGGCTTTACACAGCAGTCTCCAAGGGTAGCGTTCAGCTGTTTGCATCTGTTCCCAGTGGATCCGGGCTCCCTTAACGGAGAGGGGAGAGGCAGGCGCTCCAGGGATGGAGCTCGCTGGGAAATCAGTGCCAAAGGAAGGTAGGGTGGAGCTTGGCGCTTTTATAGAGATTAATGGGAAAAAGAAGAACCGGAGCAAAAGGGCTCTTCCCCAGGGAACTTGGGACCTTTGCTTCTCTCCAGACACACTGGGGATGGCTGTGTGACTCGGGCTCGACACTGGGTGCCCAGTGTGCCTTGGAAATGGGTGTTTGTGCAGGAAAGGGAGGAGACCACTGGCTGGTACCTCCTGCAGGACACAGCGAAGGGTGGCAGTGCCTGTGCCGGTGCTTCAGACCACGCAGAGCCACAGCATCCCCCCACAACACCTCGCAGGGCTGCTCCCATCTCCATCGAGAGCGCGAGCTCTAGTTCAGCCCTGACTCTCACTCTAGCCTCCAGTTATAGGGGCCATATTTCTTGTCCCCAACAGCAGACCCACAAATCTCTCTGCACTGCAAACAGGCCCGGACCAAATGATTTCAACCTCCCACGGCCACGGGTTCTCCACCCCCTGCCTTCCCCTGGGGATCCCTCGTTTTCCCTCTGGCAAACCCAGGGCAGCAATTTGAAAGCAGCCAGAAAAACTCAAAAACTCCTTTAACTCAAAGAAAAGAGCGTTCCCACCTCCCCTTCGCCCCACCACCGCAGCCGGAGGGTTATGCTGGCCCAACCCCTCTGCGCTGCAGCCACCACTCTGTCCCCCCCTCCCAGGTCGCGCCCCTCCCGGAGACAATTTTGGCCAGATGTTTTCCAAAACCTTTGGGAAAGAAGGTGTCACCTTGATTTGGGCAAACCAAGTGGATCAGGCAGAGCTCGGGGACTGAGTGGGCATCCCCTGGGGGCTCTGCCAGGCTGCATGTCCCCCTCCCCAGGGGGGAGCAGGCAAGGCACGGAGATGGGGGCAGCTCTGAGCAGGGAGCCCTGCCCCCCGCC
>NW_009260286.1:2973376-2975556 GCF_000687185.1 Egretta garzetta
GGGAAAGAGCTGCAGAAATTGCTACCTGCAGCCACACGTCTCCACGACCATGTCCTCGTACTGTTTGTAAACCACGTTGTTCCCGGAGTCTATGTAGAGGATGCTGATGGGGCTGAGCTTGGAGGGCACGCAGCAGCTGGGGGGGGTGGACTCCGGGTCCATGGAGTTCATCAGGGTCTGGATGATGGCATGGTTGGTGGGCTCCAGGTGGGAGCGCAGAGGGAAGTCGCAGACCCCCTCGCAGTGATACGCCTCGTAATCCAGGGGGGCGATTATCCAGTCATCCCAGCCCAGCTCCTTGAAGTTCACGTGCAGGGGCTTCCTGCTGCAGCGGGTCTTCGCCTTCTTCCCATGGCCTCTGCCCCCAGACCGGGCGGCGATGGTGGTCCGTCTCTTCCTCCGCTTGGGGTACGCCTCCTGGCCGGGATCAGGGGGCTCCAGGAAGGGGGGGCTGCCCAGGGCCTTGATCTTATCCCGGATCTCCTTGAAGAGGTTCTCCTTCCTCTGGGTGCGGGAGAAGGCCACGAGCAGGGCTCGCTCGTGGGGCTGCGGCCGGGGCTTGCTGACCCCCAGCTGCCGGGGGGGCAGGAGCCGCCCTGACTGATCGGAGACGATCCTCAGCAAGAAACACAGCAGCTTGCCCGAGGGAGATCTCTCCCTCCAATCCCGCAGGGCTTCCCAGACATCAAAAACCTCCCATCTGGAGGAGCCAGCATCCAAAATGTCTGCAGCCCTGGAGTCCAGCAGCCGGGGCTCCTCACCATCCCGGCTTGGGCAGGTGGAGAGGAGGAGGTGGTAGAAGGTGCCTTCGGGGGACAGGGCCAAGCTCCGGTTTTCGGGGAGGGCGCGCAGGATGCGCAGTTCGGCACCCGTCACCTCCTCTGCCTCGGGCAGGCTGGAGATGTCGAAGAGGTATCGCTGCTCGGGGGCGGACGGGGAGGCATCTGGAAGAGATAAAACAAAAAATAAAAAAAAAAAAAAGGAAAAAAAATATAAAAACCCCAGCCAGCTGAAGCCAAGCTCTCGTTACGGAGGCGCAAGGGACACAAAGCTAACGGGGGAGATCACCACCACCGCACAGCAAGGCTCGCTCAGCATCCCAGCAGGGACACAGCCTGTCCGGGAGCGTCACCCCTGGCTGGAGGCACCAAACAAAAAAACGGGGAGGAGAAGGCAGAGAGGGAGGGAGGAATCAATTCAAACAAGTGGCTTCTCATCAGCACTCTTCCCCGCATCCCAGGGTGGCTCCTCTGCCTCCTCCTGGGTGTTTCTGTGACGGCAACTGCATCACTGTCCTGCCTGGCTGTTTCGGCATGGAAAGCTGCATCTGAACCTGTGCCGCACAGTCCCGTCCCCCATCAGCAGGTTGTCGCCAATTTCTTCTGTCCCGAGTGTCTTCTCCCACCCCAGCCCTGATCATGCCAAGTAAAATGCTGTGAAAAATCTCATTTTCCCTTGCAGGCAGGCACAGGCACACACGTCAGGGGCGCAGACGCTGCGCCTCGGGGTGTCTGACAGCAGCACTCCTCCCAGAAGCTGAAAGTGAGCCCAGCTTGAATTTGTCACTATTTTTGGTGGATCCAAAGCCCAAACACAAACTGGCGCAGTTTCTGGCACTGATTAAATATACTCTATGTGAATTAAAAAAAACCCCAAACAAACCCAAAGGAGGTGGGGTTGGGGAGAAGAGATGAATGAGTTCTGGGAGGCTTGTTTTTTTATTTTCCCGCTCTCTAATAAGAAACCTGTCCTGGGCACGCTGCAAACATCGCTGCTGTGCCTGAGCTCCCAACCTGCTACCAGCAGAGCCCTGCCTGACACCCCCAGACTGCAGCCCCCTCCCGCGGGCTGCGCTGCCGGGCTGCAGCCTCCACCACTCGCCGGGTGGGGAAGAGTTTTCTCCCCATCGTTTGCTTTATTATTATCATTATTATTATATTATCATTATTATATTATCATCATCACCATATTATCATTATTATTACTATTACTGTTATTATTTTAAAAGCAGATCTAAAATTCCAGCAAGGAGCCGATAAGGAGATCCCTTTGAACAGTTCATCTGGTTTCGTTTTGCGCTGAAACTTCCCAGGACCTGCGCGCAGTTTTGCCCCCGCTCCTCCAAGCCGGGCACTGCCCACCCTCCCACGGGAGCATCCTCCCCCTGGCCCGCCTCGCCC
>NW_009260286.1:2976144-2976364 GCF_000687185.1 Egretta garzetta
CAGCAAGCCCGCCCCCGAGAGACGTCCTCGACCCCGACTGCATCTGCAACCCATCGCCTTCCCCGACCCCACGCTCATGCACAGCCCCGTACTTACCCCTATCGCGACCCCAGCCCCGCGCCCTCGCACAGCCCCATTCCCACCCCGTCCCCATCGCCATTCCCATGCTCCAACTCACGCACAGCCCCATTCCCGTTAAACAGCTGAGGCACAGCCCCTA
>NW_009260286.1:2976599-2976854 GCF_000687185.1 Egretta garzetta
CAGCCCCATCCCGATGCACAGCCAGGCTCAGCCCGAGGTGCTCAGACCGAGGTGCAAGCTCCATCTCCGCGTGCCACCGCGTCCCCAAACCCACGCTCAAAGGAACGCGCAACCCCGTCTCCATCCCCGGCCCCTCGCAGGGGCCCGATCCCCAACCCCTGCGCCAGCCGCAGCTCCATTCGCACCCCCTGCGCAGCCCCGTCTCCATCCCCAAGCCCACGCACAAGCCCCCTCCTCACCCCCACACCCAAACCC
>NW_009260286.1:2977975-2989408 GCF_000687185.1 Egretta garzetta
CAGACCGACACCGCAGCAAAACAAAGCCCCGGCCCGGCTGCGGGCTGATGTTTTCCCTCGCACGGAGGGTTTCCTTGGTAAAATTCAGATGTTTCCTTGGGTCTCGATTAAAATAACAAAGTGGGGTATTTACTAGGATGTTATTTCAAGTCTCTTAAGTCCCTGGTTATGTCTGTTGCGATTTCTCCACAAATACAAAAACAAGTGCTGCGATGATTTATTTGAAGGAATGTAGGTGTTTCGCCAAAACAAACACAGCTTTTTTTTTTTTTTTCCCCACTCCCCCCCCCAAACAATTACTTCTCACGCGCATTTGTCGCTGCAGCCTCTGGGATTTCTTCCTGCTGTAATTTTACAGGTGCTTTGCCACAGTATTGCGAGCGGGTTTCTAATGCCAGCCGGCAGATTTGCTCGGTACCATACGTACACGTAGCACGAAGCAACGGAGGCAGCTCCCATCACAACATCCCGAGAAATCCCTGTCCCACACCGTGCAGCTTGGCCTGGCCCGAAGCCATTTGCACACCTCGCACGGCGCCTTGCCCCCCGTTCGCACAGCACTTTGCCCCCCCTTTGCACGGCTTGCACGGTTCACGTGGCGCTTGCACAGCCTCGGCGTGGTGCTTGCGCGGCTTGTGTGCCGTTTGCACGCTTTGCACGGGGCCTTGCACGGGGCCACCCAGCAGTTTGCGATTTTTTGGCAACTCCTGCTCAGCAATTTGTGACCACCGGGAGCCCTCACCCGGCTGGGGCAGGAGGCAGAGGAAGGCTTCATTAATGTTTTTTTCTTCTGTCAACCCCTTATTAAATCCAGCCTGATGTGGTTCAGATGCTGAAGGTCACTTTAAAAAAGTACCCGACAAGACCTTCCACCCCCTGATGCCCCGCTCCCACCAGGGCAGGGTGCTGGGACCCAGTTTGGGTGCCCTCACAGCCCTGGAGCAGGTGGCTGAGCACCCAGAACAGCCCTTCCTGAAGATGGGAAGGCTGAAAAACACCTCCCTGTCCTGCACCCTGCAATCCCACCCCCACCAGCGGCCCCAGACCCACAGACAGTGGTCCTGATGCCCCCACCGCGGGGTACGGCAAGCCCTTCCTTCCCGAGTGCTGCCCAGGGAAGGGACTGAAAGGGTCAGCAGAAGGACGGAAGGGTGACGTGACGGGAAGGACTGCCGAGCTTTAGAAAATGGGCAGAGAAGTCTGTCCATAAACCTCTGGGCTTCTTGCAGTGGTTCCTGGAGCATCCTGCCTGGATTCCCCTCACGCAGCAACTTTCATGAGAAACAGCAAAAATGGTGAGTGCAGGCCCTGCCCTGGGCCACCTGGGTGTGCGTGTTGGGGTGCGTGTACCTGCCACACGTGAGGAACCCCAGGCTTCTCCACATTCCCAGGGACTGGAACTGTCACTGCATTTTTTCCATATATCTTTTTGGAAATTAAAATTACAGTGATGCAACACACAGCTGGGCTGCACCTTCTGGTTGTCTTTTCCACCCAACTTTTTCACTACCGGACCAGTCCTCTTCTCAGCCCCCCCGTGTGGGAAGCAGGGCCAAATCCCTGCTTGGTGCAAGCCGGCACAGCTGAGCGAGAGGTTCCTCTGCGGGGGTTTGCACCACACCATCCTGCTCCCTGTGCGCAGCCACCCCCGTGGTGGAGCCGTGTGCGGCTGGGTGATGAGAGCCAGATCCCCGGCCTTGTCATCCGTGTGGAGACCCAAGTGCAGGCACGCACGTACCCACCCATCCCCAAGTGACACGTACTCACACGTCTGCACGCACTGGGCACTCGCGCCCACACCAGCGGGCACACACACACACACACACACGTGGGTGCACAGACCCAAGAAGCAAATCCTGCCTGGCTGTGCCGGAGGGGAGATGTGAAATCCCTCAGCCCACTCTCGCAACCGCACAAGCATCTATTGAGGTGCACAAGCGCCGAGTTTCCCATCTGTTCTCCATCGCAGCTCCGTCCAAACCCTTTTGGGCTTTCTTGAATTTCCATCAGCCCAGCCCAGCCCAGCTGCAGGACCTTCCCAAGCTGCCCCAGCCCTGCGCAGCAGCAGGGCAGCTCCTGCCCCCCAGCCCTTCCCCGCTCCGAGGATGGGCTCCCTTCTCACCCAGTGCAAACCTTTGGCGCATAATTTCGCACTGGCAAAGAGCCACCTTCTACCACCCCCCTTCCAAAACCATATTAGCACGCTGCTGCAGCAGCAGAAATTGGAGAGGAAAGGCTGCAGTTTTATTTTACAACTCAATTAGCAAGTTTATACAGAAAAAACACTCATATAACCAAGGGAGATTTTATGTCCGTTCAGTTTCACCAGCAAATAGACGTGTTCCTCCTGAGGGCACCTCCCGTTGCTGTGGGTACAGAGATGCGCTTCTGCCCACGGTGGCCCTCAACCAACGTGGCGATGCTGGCTCCGGCCCTGCTCACTTGCTCCATCTCGCTTTGCTCTTACACTTACAGATCCTTTGGGTACCTCCAGCACAGACTGAAAAACATGGTTCTGAGATTGTCCTGTCACCCTGTTCACTAAGTATTAAAGGAACCAGAAGTCTGCCGGAACCTCAGATGAAGATAAAGGGTCACGTTGGCCTCTAATTCTTCCCCAAGAGCCTGTCCTGAACAAGATGAAGCCAATGGCTGTATGCCCGGGAGGGATCCTGACTCCTGTACCTCAACAGCTCGCATCCTGTCCCACCATGGTGTCTCTCCCTCCCTTCACCAACAGGCCCTTCTGGGTGGGTTTTTGGAAAGAAGGGAGCAGTCAGCTCACTAAGCCTGCTTTTTCATTGGAAACATTTTTGGGATGTTGATTCCTTCAGGATCAGGAAGGAATCATTCCTGCCTGGCTGACACTTGGGCTTGCCCCCTCCATTGCAGTCTCCCTCCTTCCCTCCGCTCCCTCTCCTGGTCCCCAGCACTGCCCTGCCTGCCCTCCTGAGTAGTCCATGGGGGTTGGGGACCTTTGCGTGTGAAGCACTGATTCACTTCTACGCATGGGGTCAAGCACTGGGCAGGGTGGGCTCTCCTTACCTTGGCTGCATCCTCTTTTGCAACTGGGGGCACGGTCCCAGCCTGGGACTCTTGCCGGCCAGAGAGGGGCTAGAGATGCTCTTCAGCAAACAAGGGGGTATTTGAATTAACCAGAGCCCCACCAACTGGGGAAGACCACCTCTCAAAGGAGAGGCAGAAAGGAAATCCTCAACAATAACCATGTACCTGGTGTCATAGCCACATTCCTGCAGCCCTGTTCGCCTTTCTTGTCTTGAGCAATTTTTGATGGAATAGAAATAACCTGCAGAGACAAACCCCCTCCACGCTTCAAAACTGGAGGCATTTGTGGCTATTTCCATTAGCTAAGCCAGTGGAGCTCAACCAAATTTGCAAGTCTTGAGCAAGTTCAGAGTGGTCAGAATATTGATGTTAGTGGTTATTTGGAAAAATATGTTTTCATGTAGTGACCACACAAGAAGCCTCTTGTGGCTTCACTTAACAAATGTCTTCTAGAGAGATGGCTACAAGTGACGGCAAGGCCAGCTCAGCAAGTAACCAAGCAACGGCATCATTTTCTTTCCAAATCTTCCAGCAACTCCTTCCAAAACTTACTTAAACTGAAGCCAAGCTGAATTCTTCCTGCTTGTCTGCATGGGGATAGCCAGGGAAGATAAGGCAAATCAAGGTACAAAGTCCACGCATGAAACATCAGATGGACTCAAAGACCCGTAGGGCTACTTTCCTTCAGGCCCAGAGCCTTTACATTACCGCAATCTGGATGTCTAAAGCTGTGCTCGTCTCACATCACTTTCTGTTTGAACGCTATACTCCAGCTAAGGGATGGGAGACTTATGGAAACGCTTTGCTCAGAGTTCAACCCTCCTGGAAACATAAAAACTTCTTGGATTAGACTTTCCATTCGCCTCGGGGAATACTGTCCTATTCAGCACCTGGTCAACAGGGCCTGGCATAAGCCACCTGAAGACAGCGAGTCAAAACACCATTGAGCACTCAGTCAATTTAAAAATAAAAAAAAGCCCATTTGCTTTTTTGAAAAGTGCAGAGTCAGCACGTAATTCGTCAATGCACCAAGCCACAGATGCCAAATCGGGGCACTGGCTCACCCCAAGTGTCCTTATGGTGGTAGTCTAGGCTAGCATCTGGTCCTTCCTTGCTGCATTTTGGCTTCCTTCTCAGTCTAACTAATCACCTTCCTCCAACTAATAGTTACTGGAGGGAGAGCTGTACCTCCAGAAAGTGATTCCTACAGCGTTAACCGAAGAGTCCAGATGAGACAGCTATCACAGAGGTTTTGGTCTGCCCATGCAGAAAGACTCTCCCACCCTGGCTGTCCATGTGAGACGTCACCAGGGGAAGTCCTCTCCAAGGGCTCTCCTCAAGCTCTTCTCCGTGCTTCCTTATTTTTATGTATTTCACCCTTTGACTCTACTCAATCCCTTTTTCTCCCGCCTGTCTTCCAGATGATTGTGTTTCTCCCCACCTTCTTGTCCCCCAGCTCCCAGCCCCTTTGTGAAGGCTCCTCAGACCTGGGGGTGTCAGCTAGTCCCAAAGGGGAGACCTGGCTGGGAGAGTGTCTGCCAGCAAGCACCATGGAAGCATAAGAAAGGGAACATTGCACACAGTACTTCACCCCTTCTTTCTAGCTCCCAGCTATTCATTCCCAGGAGACCCCTCCTCTGCCCCCTCCCCATCCCTCCCCAGCCAGTGCCGCTCATGGCTGTTGTGCCATTCGCACTTCTCTGCCACTCGAGACAGAGAATTTATCCGTACCAAAACCAAGTCCTTTGCTCTCTATCCCAAAGCAAAGTCTGACCAATAACCTCAGGTCTGGCTCACTCCTGACTGTAGGCAGGTGTTCACCGCTATGAACATGGGAGGAAGGTGGGGTTATTTTTTCCCCTTTAGGTTATCTTCCCATCCTTTGGTATTGTTTATTCCTCGTCAGACAGCTACTTTTGCTCTCATTCACTTCAGTGCTCTTAATCCCATGCTTTTATTTTCTGCTGTAGACCAGCCAAATGGAGCTAAACTCTGAAGTCCTTAAGGTCAGCCCAAAAGTTCTCCACAGTGACAGGGGTCTGGCAAAGGACGTCCTGTTCCCAAGAACTGATTTCCCCCCCTTTTTGGGAACATCACCTTAAGCGGGAATCCGCAGGTGGATCCGTCCTGCCTAAGCGCAGCTAACAAGGCGCCGTACCTAGGTGGAGGGATCAGCTTTGGTTTCCTTGACAGCTACTCCAGGAACACCACCAAGCCATGGGGTCAGCTGAGACACGCAGAGGGCCAGAGCAGACCCCCCGGTCCCCTCTGCCTCAGCCAGATCCTCCTCCCTTCGCTCCTCTGTGCCTGCTGCTGTGCTGGGCTTCGAGGAGGAGGAGGAGGTGTGGAGGAAGGGGGTTGTCTGGGTGGGGAAAAGGATGTGGTCCAAAGACCTGTTTGATTGCAACTTTGCATGGCCCGGATCACTCCTCGCAAAGACTATGTCTCTCTCAGCTTCTTGCCAGGGCAGTATGTCCTTCCACAACGGAGGGGACGTGGGTGATTTGGGCTGGGCTCCTGGCAGTTGGGAGAGATGCCTCTCACCTAAAAGGCCCCACAGAGACCAGCATAGACCAGGGGGCAAACTGAGCAGCTCATACACTACTTTTTACCACCACTGTATCTTCTGGCCTCCTGTCCAGTTCAGCATTTTAACGCCACAGTTTCTGCTTTCCTATTCCATGTTGCCTTTTCCAACTGGTTTTTTTTTGTAGACATTTCACTCCCCGGGCCTCTTTCTCCTTCAGCTGCTGAGCAGCATGAGGAGGCAGGAGGAGAGGAAAGCCCCTGCCGGGGCGGGAGCACCACCTCCCGGCGAAGGGACTTACAGCAGCCAGCCTCCCCGCAAGGTGTTTTCCCACGCACAGGTGAAGTGGGGCAGGCACCGGCCGCCTGGGAGGCACTGGCTCTGGTTTCTGTCCCCTTAGGCTGTGGAGCAGATGTAAAGCAGCCCAGAACACGCAGGTACCGTATATAAGAGAGGGAGATGGGAAATTGGCTGTGGGCAGGAATACATTATACAGGAACATCCCATTTTAATTTGTGCCATGCTGTCAGAGGGACTTCTGAGCGTGTAAGAGCTGCAGCATCAGCTGTTACAGAGCTTTTACTATAGGTGTAGCAGGTGAAGCTCCACCTTACTTTGCATTTGCTCCAACTCTGTCTCAAAGAGGCCCCAAGGTAATAAAATGAGCAAATCACATTTCGCTTAAGGGTCCTTTGCATAGTTTTACTATCTACGTCAAAACAAGCTTTTTTGCCCACATATCTCCACCTAGATAGAATCATAGAATAACAGAATCATAGAATCACAGAATCATAAAATCATAGAATACTTTGGGTTGGAAGGGAGCTTTAGAAGTCATCTAGCCCACCCCCCCGCCACGGGCAGGGACACCTTTAACCAGATCAGGTTGCTCAGAGCCCCGTCCAACCTGGTCTTGAATGTTTCCAGGGATGGGGCCTCCCCTACCTCTCTGGGCAACCCATTCCAGTGTTTCACCACCCTCATTGTAAAGAATTTGTTCCTTATATCCAGTCTAAACCTACCCTGTTTTAGTTTAAAACCATTACCCCAGCCCTGCATGTATTAAAAGGAGATATATGGAATATATTAAATCCCGCAGTCCCTGCACATTTATTTAGTGCTCCCACCAAAGCTAAAGGCAGGCCTCTGGGCAGTGACAGCCACGTGGACAAAGCCACAGCCACATGTGGGTGGGATGTCAAATGGCCTGTTAGCAGTGACCTGGCTTTCCTGATATGTTACAGTGGCACGTGTTCACAGCTGCCTATCTACAGCTCTTAGCAGAGACTGGAAGTCGGTGTGGGTTGTGCTGGCATGAGTATTTAGGTAGCCTATGGTTTTTCTGCCTTTGTCTTCCAGAGAAGGGCCACCAAGATGATCAAAGGGCTGGGAAGCCTGCTGTATGAGGACAGGCTGAAAGATCTGGGTTTGTTCAGCCTTGAGAAAAGGCGGCTTAGAGGGGATCTCATCACCACGTACCAGTACCTAATAGGTAGCTACCAGGGAGGTGAAGACTCCCTTTTTACAAGGAGTCACATGGAGAAGACAAGGGGGAATGGACATAAATTGCTCTTGGGGATATTGCGATGGGCTATGAGAGGGAAATTTTTCACACTGAGAACAGTCAACCACTGGAATAATGTCCCCAGGGAAGTGGTTGACTCTGCCACACTGGACACTTTTAAGACTCAGCTGGACAGGGTGCTGAGCCATCTTGTCTAGTCTGTGCTCTTACCTAGAAAGGTTGGACTGGATGATCCTTGAGGTCCCTTCCAACCTAGGATTCTATGATTCTATGTTTCTATGATAATATTTGATGCAGGCAACATGCTCGTTTTACCTTGCTCGATGACTGTTCCTACCCACCCAAACACTCACGTGCAGGTTCAGGCACCTGAGACCATCTCAGATGCTTAGACTTGAGCATCTGGTGCCACCTGAGACATTCAGACCTCCAGCTGCTGCCTCAGAAAAGAGGGGGTCTGTCCTACACCTTCTACCTTGGCTACCAGCATCATGTGGATGCCTCGGGTGCCCTGCAGCCTGCAGAGAAATCCCAAGTGACTATTTTAGCACCTGAGCAAAGCACATTCCCTTATGAGAAGATCATCAGAAATTAGCAAGAAAAAATATATACGATGGGACTTTCCAATATTGAAGAAATCCTTACCCCCGGGGGGGGGGGGGGGGCACTTCAGCAGTGTACGGGTAGCCCTGCCTGTTTCTGCCGTTCACATTTTGATCCCACCAGGTTAGTAAGTCAAAATATGCCATTTGGGGCTCCTTGCTCCATGTCCAGAAAAGTGCAGCTGCAAATATTTGATATGACTGGCTCCTGTATGAAATGAAATGGTTGTCCAGCAGGCAGCTGCCGGTTTGCTAACAAGCACTTTGCACTTGGAACGAGGAAGTGTTAAATTCTGCCTCTATCCTTTCTGTAAGGCCTCACCCTGCAGCGCGGCTTAAGTCTGGGCTGACAGGTTTAATAAGAGCCAAAGGCACAAGGACAGTTAAAGGTCTTCCTGGGCCTTGACAATTTAGCGATGTGGAAATGGCAAGTGAACCCAGCTCTGAATCTTCCCAGTAGTTTTTTCCTCTGTATGGTGATGGCTTGTGGATACAGTATTTATAAGATAGGCTGTGAATGTAAAGACTCGTCCCATGAGCTCTCCAGGTGGACATAATTGTGCAAGTAGATCTAGCCACTTCGGCTACACCTGTACAGTTAAACTAAATGTTTGTAGGACCACTCTTTGGCACCAAGGTCAATTGCTGTGGGTCAGCCCATGTCCACATGGCTGGAATCCCTTAGCCTCCAAGGCTGATGGCCTTGTACAAGCTGTGGGTTGAGAATGGTCCCTGGCCTATGTTAACAACTGAACTGTTCCCAGGAAATATTCAGCAGAGCCCTAGGCTGAAAACATGCTGGGATCCTTTTAACAACGTGACAATGCCGGCATTGCTCCCTGGCATTATTTAATGTACTTGTGTAAATGGAGCACTGGAGACCCTGCAGACCAGGGCAGGGTAGCTGATGGGCTTGTGTATTGGAAATCTAGCTTGTTGTCAAGATTGTCCGTAGCCTTGCCTTCATTCTTTCAAAAGCTTGTTCCAGCAAGATTGGGGCGAACCTTAACTATCCAACCAACAGTGGCTCTTGTTTTCAAGAAAGAAAGTTCCGGACCTTTGTATTTGGTGGGGAGCTGAGAAGTTGGCAGCAAGAGCAATGAAGAGCACTACCCTGGGGATGGACCTAAGACAGTGCTGGCCAGGACCCTGACACAGCCACACTCTCTCCATCTTAGTATTTCCTTCTCGGTAGTGAGGGGTCCCTGCCTGCTCTCGCAGGCAGCTTGGGCAAAGGATTAAGGAAACACTATAGGTATATTTCCAACTTTGCACAGGGTGGGTACGGACATTCCTGATGGAGTCTCGGGAGAGAAGAGTACCTTCCATGCAATCAGTTTTTCCATGATTCCTGGGTGCCCCTTTCTACTCCCCAGCTCAGCCCAGCCCAGAGCAATTCACCCGACTGTGTTACGCATGGGTAGCATTTATCAGTCTGGTTTTGTAATTGTAGCTTTCAACACCTGAGTGACTGATTTCAGCAGAGGCTCCAGTCCTATGAAAAGGAATAAATACAGCTGGTTGTAGGACCAGCTAGAAAAATGTGGTCTCTGAAAGAGACTTCATTTCCATTCTCCTCAGTCTGATTGCTTCTCTCACAAGGTGGTGGTTGCTTCTTCTTGCATGACGGAAAGCTGAAAACTTGACTCGTGAGAAAAATATCCAAAGAGTCCGCTATCCCATTGTACCACAAATGGCTACGTCTATCTCTAGAGCTGTATTTTCCTCTGTCTTTCTGAAGGACAATCATCAATTTCTATATAATCTCCAACACCCATATAGTATCATTTTAGTAGTTACTGTTTTGGAGGACTGTGATAAGGAAGCATTTAGGGTGGATTCATTTCACTTGATCTACAATGTGAATGTGAGATTTGCTAGACACGCATCAGCTGTACCATTCTCTTAGCTCCAGAGACCATACTGACTTGATTTTCAGTTACTGTAATAAGTATGTCGTGGTTTCACCTGGCAGGCAGCTAAACAGCACACAGCCATTTGCTCACTCCTCCCTCACCCCCCTGTGGGATGGGGCAGAGAATCGTGAAAAAAAAATGTAGAGTTCATAGGTTGAGATAAAGACAGTTTAATAGGAAAAGCAAAAGCTGCGCGTTTGCAAGCAAAGCAAAGCAAGGAGTTCACTCACTGCTTCCCATGGGCAGGCGGGTGTTCAGCCATCTCGAGGAAACCAGGGGTCCATCACGCGTAATGGTGACTTGGGAAGACAAACACCATCACTCCGAATGTGCCCCCCTTCCTTCTTATTCCCCGGCTTATAGACTGAGCAGGACATGACTCTTCTAGTACTGAATCTAAACCACAGCGCTATGCCAGCTACTAGGAAGAAAATTAACTCTATCCAAGCCCAAGCCAGGACATATATATTTAATGCTCATGAGGGCACCAACGTGGTGACACCTGCTTCTAAAGTTTCAGCCACTTAGGCCTCATTCTGTTGCCTACATGTAGACACTGTAAATTGAGATGTACCAGAGATCCAAGACATCTGCCTGGAGATGCAGACATAGCACAAGACCAACACAAAAACCGAAGCCCTCTAGGAGGCCATGTGGGATACACCAAGGTCTCTTCAATGGCACTAAACCATAGCTGAACAGCTGAACTGAGACCTGAATGCTTGAACTAGTTGTTACATTTCCCCTACAGCCACTGGAAAAAAGTAGGCACTTTTATGGCACAAATCATCATATCTTGAAGTGAGCACCTGAAACAGATCCCAGTGCGCCCAGAAAGGTGTCCCAGAAACACAGTTTTCTCCATTGACTGCAAAGCCGGTCAACCAGATCAGCACAGAGGAACATGCTGAGGAGGTCAAAATGTAATTTTAAGCAAGAATAATCTCACTGTGTGTAACTGGATAGGCAAACTTACTGTTTTATAAGACCTTTATGATTCCAACCACTAACATCTTCATTAAAAACCACAGATTTCAGAAGCCCATGTCCATGACCTGGTGAGACCCAGAGTCTGACTGCCAGTCACTTCCTAAGTAAGAGTCAGAGCATCTGACTTAAAATGTGTGTTGTATAATATCTGTGAGCAAAACTCAGCTCCTGGATTAAATAGCATTGACATGGAAGGATATTCACCTTCCATCTATGGCTGTGTATGAACAACCGTTTGATGAGGTGGCTTGTACTGGTCACACTATGAGACAGAGGTGTACTTACAGGTCTCCTTGGACAATAGGGTAACTCTATCCTGGCTGGCTGTCACCAAGAAATGGCTGGGTCACTGTAATCTCTCTCTCATAGCATCTGCCAAATGAGTTATCTTGAATTGAAAACAGAGCAGCAGAACCAATGCAACTCAGTTTACCAGAAATTCTGTATGGTACTTCCCTTATACTTCTGTCCCACATTGGAGGTACACAAGAAGCAACCGGTCTACTGGTAAGCCAAATCAAACAGGTATCTGCTGAGTTTATGCTTCAGCCTCTCCCTTAGAGGAATGCAAATGCCGGCCTCTCACCTGTTGAGCTGCTGGGTTTTCACAATAGTTGGAGGAGCTGAAAGTTGTCCAGCTGTCTCCTCTTCTGTTGTATATCATTAAGATTGGCCATCAGGTTATTATGAAGTTATTAGGTGGGGAGCAGACAGTTAGACTGGCAGACATGCGGAGCGACAGACAGAGCAATTGCATGCACCTTTTTTTAGGAAGAGATGCTGAAGAATAACACACTAACGCCCTCT
>NW_009260286.1:2989465-2995499 GCF_000687185.1 Egretta garzetta
AGCCAGGTCCAGAATCACCCATAAAATGGAGGAATTGTTCCAACAATGTCCCTGAGAAGTTTCATAATTTTAAAAAGAAATCCAGGGACAAAATCTGGCCAGCTCTAACCTGACTGGCTTGAACTGTGCTGCAATGGGTAGTTCAGCAGCGGAGCATGGGTCTCCATGAACCTCAGCTTTTTCTTACTCCTGCAGGTAGGATCTTCATAAAGGAAGTCATCTCCATGCTTCGTGCAGGTAATGAGCAACCAGGAGTCAGCACCAATGCCAAGCAGACCTTGGCATCTTGTTTATCTCCAACTGAATAAATTAGGATGGACATAAACACCTCCAGAGCTTATTTGGTGGGAGTGAGGGAAACCAAGGTAAAGTCCTTGGGCAACAGCTTAGGCCAGGTGTGTGGTGAAGAGGTACTTGAAAAACTTGGCAACTTATTTCGGATTCCACCTGGAAACTTGTGCAATTACTGACTGTTCCTTCACCTTGATCTGGGGAAATTCTCTTTTTCATTGCACCTATGTAAAGAGTCAACTACTCAAAAACTATCCTTTCTTTGGGAGAAAAAAAAAGAAGTCTACTGTATCCATCTACTATAGATGTGATTTTTGAATAATATAGATGATTTTCTGTACTTTAAGGCTTGGTTTTATTAAACTGAGGCAAACCAGGAAATCTCATCTTTTCTTCCTCACTGGCTACCATGAAATTTATCCATGAGTTACCTAGGACCCTCAAACTTAAGAGAGGTGGAATTTTAATTCCAGGGCTGAGGCAGGTCAAGAGCCAGGTTTATCTTTCAGCAGGGATTACCTATGGTTTCTACTAGATTATTCCTGACATGTGGCTCATCATATTACAGGTTCCCCAGAATAAATCTATCCTGAGTTTAGGAGGTGTGTAGATTAAAAGGCTGCCTTGACAGGCTATCAACAACTTCACCACATCATATAACAAGAGCGAACTTTAAATCTAGCATTTTGGCTACCTTTGAAACTCACAGAGAAGCCCAGTCCTAATATAAAATCTCTTAGTGGTTCACATCTGGGTTTTGTAATTGTCATCTGAAAACAAATAGTGGTAGGAGTGATAAAGTGGCTGGTCATCTCACTGGAATTCTATTACCCCAGAGCAGCCTTTTTCAGTGATTAAATAACATTGGATTTCTCTCAATATGAATCAAGGCTGAAAAAAGTTTCATGTTCAGCTTTTAAACTGTGTTTTCATAGTCAATTTATTTTGTTTTTAAATATGTTCCCCTGCCCTTGCTTTCCCCCTCCCCCCCATTTTATTTAGTATACCCTAAGCAGGGCTCCGATTTCTCCTCATCCTGCCATGATTACAGGCAGAGTCCTCTGCCAGGGATTCAAAAATTGGTGGATGATTCCCCCTGGGCTTATAAGCTCACTGTTGTTCGCCTGCTGTCTTGGGGGAGATGAAAAGCAAATCCATGAGCTGCCAAGAATTACACCCAGGCAGGGATGCAGTGCTGCGAGAGCTGGTCCCTCCTTGGCAGCCAGGAGACAGAAAATAACCTGGGACAAGTTCATGGGGTCACACCTTGGCCCTGATGGAGACCCCCTGTCCCCTCACGGGGAACAGAGAGGGATTCAGCCGCAGGGCTGCCGTCCATTTGCAGTGAGCTGAATGAACAGACCCCAGCCACAAATCACTCAGTATTTTAACAGGCTTTGGGAGGTTTCTCTTCCTCGCTTTAACCCTTTGTGGGAACTCAGGGCTTGCAGAAGACGGCCGGTGGGCAGTCTTCCAGCACATGTGGTGTAAGGCTGCCTGGCGCAAACTTGCTTTTTCCATGTCCCAGCCAGGACTGAAGGGACAGGGAGGACCATCCCCTTCACCTCTCAGGTCTGGGGTCTCCGCTACAGCTGCCCTCCAAGGCACTCCTCGCCAGTGGTGTTTCCCATCACCTGCTCACCAAATGGGTCCCCAGTTTGGCACCAAGCCATTCCCCAAGGAGGCCAGGACCTGGCCGTTGGTGATCTCACATCTGTCAGAGCACAGGCTCTGCAGAGGACCTGGCTATCTCACAGGTGTCAGATCATAAGCTCTGCAGCCACCTGCTAGCCCCCAAGCCATCTGAGCTTGCCCAAGTCCTTGCAAATTTCTTTCACACATTTTTTTAGGTTGCCACAGGGAGGGCCAAGGGGAGAGCTTTTGAGTCACGTCTGGCAAAGGAGAGCCAAGGTGTTTGTGCCCCTTTCTGAGCACCGGGGAGGGGGATGGTTGCTGCATCTCCATTATTTCTCCTTGTATTTCCTTGCCTGTCCTGCTCCAGGCTGGTGTATGGAGAATGATCTATTCTCTGGCAGAAAAACCTGTGCTAACACAGGGAGAACTCACAGGGAACAGGAGCTGTAGGCCGATGATTTCTAACCTTCATCATTTCTTTCTTCTCCCCCTTTTTCATCCCACTCGGCAGGTGGCTGAGAAAACTCCTCTGGGCTATGTGTCAGTGAAAGGCTCTTAGTTTAGCTATTGGGAGTAAAACCATGTATAAAAAGTAAACACAAACTTCAGCCCTAACTGCAAATGCGGTCATATCACTGACTGGCTTCAGCTCTGTAGAAAATCTCAGGGTAACTGGTCCCAGAGTCAGGTTTCGAGCATGAGCTGAGGGTTAGACTGGAGTCAGTGGGATTGCCTGTGCAAGGAAATGGTGCCAGACAGGAGCTGGGCAGTTGACTCCCAAAGGGCGAGACACAGCTGGGGACTGCAGTTAGCACCAGCAACCTGTCCCTGGTCTATAGGTTGTATTTGAGTGCTCTCTAGTGGACAGAAAAATCAGTCCAGAGGCAAACACAGCTGATGCTCACTCCCCCCTGAGCCTAAGTCACCCTCACCTGGGTGACTGAGGCATTGGGTCTGTAATATCCACATGCCATGGGCCTATGCTGAGTGTCTGGGAGGGTGGTTCAAAGCAGGGGCTTCTTGATCTGTGCCCCTGCAGGGCGGAGGTTTGATGTGGGAGCGGTGCATGGTCGCAGGGGATGCATACCTCGCCGGATAAGAGCTCACTTCCAACCAACCCCTTCCCCATCACATGGCCTTTCAGTGCTTCTCCTTGGGCTGAAGGAAACACCTGCAGGACCTGCTCCCACATGCGCAGTCAGCAGGTAGGAGAGCAGATAGGTACTGTGGAAGGAGAGTAGAAACATTTTTTGGTCATGAAAGGTGGGAAAAAATTATTATATCAACTCATTTATCAGCCACTACTGAGCCTCCAGGAGCCCTCTGCTCTGAAAGCCCTGCCAGTGCTGGACACAGTCGCTCTGAGGGAAGATCTTGTTCCATAGCACAAAGTGATAACCCTCTAGATAGAGCAGAAACTTAGACTACTTTGGTGTGACAGGAAGGTTTTTGTGGAAGTCAGCTCAGGATGCAGGCCACAAAGTGGTTATGTAGTAGGTGCTCCCAGATCAGCAGAACTGTATTACTGAACCCAAATGTTCGAAAGGTGTCCCAAAATCATGAGAGATATAAGGATACTGTATTGCAATTGGGATTTACCTACATCAGGTATCTGAGGTTTGCATTCTGAGAATACTCATAGCATTTTCCTGTTATTTCTGTGAAATGAAAGCTAAAATATTTTTTTATGATGGTGATGGCAAAAAATGAAACAGCCGCTTGACTCATGAAACAGCTACACCACCTATAGAGGTTATATGCAACTCTCCTTAAATATTTTGTTTAAAACCTGGCTTCTCCCTTACCCCTGTGTTGTGGCGGCTACTATTTTAGGTTCCCAGGATGATACTGTCTGTCAGGAAGAGCTCCTCTTATATGGACACGTCCCAGTGCTCAGACATCTTGAACACAAATGAAGCTCCTTCAGCCTCCTACTGAGCTTAATTACTTGCCTCCCATTCATTCTTTTCCTTCAATTTCTAGAGGCCTTTGACTGAAATCAGACTGGCCTCCTTTTCTTTGAGCATCTTTTTCCACTTGGAGCAGTCATCTTTGACCTTGCCTCATCTAGTCAGAAATCACTGAGGCTCTAACACAGCACTGCACGCACCTCCAGTAAAAAAAAATATGGGACTGTATATAGGCAGTTATCTACACAATTTATTTAATAGTTTTGTTATAGAGATACTGCAGCTATGCATAATTTAGGCTATTGAATACTGACTGCATGAATATGTTGATTCAGTTTGGTGAGGGTCCAGAAAGGAAGGGGGAAAATAAATAAATAAATAAATAAATAAATGAATAAATCAAGCAATCCACCAACCCAGTCAGCACTAGAGAGTTAAGAGACAGGAAAAAAAGCCAGCAATCCCAAAGAAAAGAGCCCTGAAACTTCAGAGAGTTTCTTCGCTCATACAAAACTGAACCGAGGCAAGGGAGACCCATGAAGGTGAGAGGAGCAGCTGAGGGTAACCTAAATATTGGTAGGAAATCATAACTTTATTAGTGATGACTGTTACTGGTATTGGTCCTCAGATTCGCTGCACATTCTCCCATAGGCCTTCCCCTACATGTTTCTAGTTGATGATCAGCTACGAGTCCCAGTGCCACTGGGCTTGATGGGTGCACAGTTGACGATCAGCTACGCTAACGAGTCCCAGTGCCACTGGGCTTGATGGGTGCAGGGTCTGGCCAACGCTCATCAATGTGCTCTTTTCTGCGAGGAAAAAAGAAAAAAAAAATGTCCAATGGAAGAAATTTTCTATGTAGCATCCAGAGCAACATGGCAATCAAACTGCAAATATTCTGGGAGGTTTCTTCTAAAAAAAGGCAAGATTATTGCTCAGCTCCAGCAGACAGCTCTATGGGCATATTACAGTTTTCTTCTGTCAGGTTTGATTTTTGTGCACCTTCTATGCCGAGATTCACTCTTCACAGTCAGCACCTGATGAAAGACCTTACCCTAACCTCACGGGTGAGTCAGCCGATTCTTTCCACTACTTCAGAGGTTAGCAACATTGAGGCGTTTGGTTTATTTTCCAATTCCACGATGCTTTTGATGACACGGGCTGTGGAGTTACAAAAATGCTACATATGATGTGAATTGCTAAGAAATCGGATAAATAGGCAGTACTTGGACTTCTTCATGAGTGCGCACAGAGCACACAATCTCTCCAGGGCAAAGACAGAGCCCAGCAGCATGCTGGGGCAGAGCAGATAATTCTGTTTGGGGAGAAAAGCCCCAGTTTTTGAAGCATCTTCACAGGCACTCGGCGATATTTGGCTGGACACCGCTCGGCGAGTGCGACAAGCGACAGTGCCTCAGTGGGGGCTCACAGCTCAGGTCCGGCTCTGTTTTTGCTGTCTCAGGCAGCAAACTGACAGCTTCTTACTCCTTGTTACTCTCTGAATAAATTGGATTATCCAGGAAGCCAACCGGGGACAAAAATGCCATTAGAGAAGTAAGTCATTTAGACATATAACTATTTCGGATATACTCATGCTTTCAGGAGCTCCAGCCCAGAGCTTTTTAACCCTTCAGAGGCCACGTAAGAATGATTCATGTTTCAAAAGCAATTTCCAGTGGCTTGCAGCGCTTCTGGCAGCGACGACTCCTGTGCCAGGAAGGCTGCAGCCCTGCGGTGGTATTTACACTCTGCTTAACAAAAGGTGTCCAGCGGCAATAGCCAGAGGGGGAAAGCACCCAGGATTTACCAAGGAACGCCGTTTCCGAAGCCTCCCTTTTTTTTGTTTGTTTTCACTCACCGAGTTTCATGCTCCAGACCTCTCGTTTCACCAGAAAGAGCAGCAAATCATTCTGTATCTGCCACCTTTGGGTCTCTCTTGATTTTTATAGACTTCCACCACACCCCAAACACCTCCAGCTGTTTCTGTGATGAAAAGCCCTAAGCCACTCACCAGGTCCTCTTTTAGGGGCTGCTCCTCTCTGGGGGCACCCCTGTACCCCCACTCTGGGTGCAGAGCCTATTCACAGAATCACAGAATCGCAAGGGTTGGAAGGGACCTCGGGAGATCATCTAGTCCAACCCCCCTGCTAAAGCAGGCTCTCCTAGAGCATTCTACACAGGACTTCATCCAGGCGGGC
>NW_009260286.1:2995873-2996333 GCF_000687185.1 Egretta garzetta
TCCACCAGGACTCCCAGGTCCCTCTCAGCAGAGCTGCTCTCCAGCAGGTCAGCCCCCAGCCTGTGCTGGTGCATGGGGTTCGACCTCCCCAGGTGCAGCACTCGACACTTGTCCTTGTTGAACTTCAACATTCTGGGGTGGCTGCACAGATGCAACATCAGCGTCTGTTTTCCATTGCTTTTCTAATATTCCCCAGCATTTCCTTAGGTTCCTGCTGTGATACTGAGGCGTGAGCCGCAGACGGCAGAAACCTGTGCCCGGTACAAAGGTGGTGGTTGGTTTTTGGTTGTTTTTTTTTTCTCGGTGCTTCGCTGCAGAAGCTCTGCACGCCCGTACAGAGAAGCACCGAGGAAAAAAACGCACCCAGAAGCGTGAAAACGAAGCCGGGCTCCCCGGGGCAGCTGCGGGTGCCGGCGAGGGCAGCAGAGGGAGCAGCTGCTTGCTGCTTTCTTTCCAAAAT
>NW_009260286.1:2997320-3011255 GCF_000687185.1 Egretta garzetta
CTGACCCCCGGCCCGGCCCCGCCGCCGGGCCCCAGGGAGCCCGTCCGGCTTGAAGTTAGGCCAGGGGTGGGCAAAATAAGTTTATTCTGTTTTCCCACCTTCTTGAAGCCGTGCCCTAGGTGGGGGCAGGGGCGCTGTTTTCGGTTGCCCTGAATCTTTAAAACCTGTATTTTCCTAGATGTGGCAAATGAACCCTCGGGAGAAATGCCTCGAGAAGAAAACGCTTGTGGCAAACTGTATAGAGAAATGATAGGGATGTTTCGCTCTTCTTTTTTTTTTTTTTCTTGTTTTTTCCCACCTTCTTGAAGCCGTGCCCTAGGTGGGGGCAGGGGCGCTGTTTTCGGTTGCCCTGAATCTTTAAAACCTGTATTTTCCTAGATGTGGCAAATGAACCCTCGGGAGAAATGCCTCGAGAAGAAAACGCTTGTGGCAAACTGTATAGAGAAATGATAGGGATGTTTCGCTCTTCTTTTTTTTTTTTTTCTTGTTTTATTATTTTTAACCCCTGTGAGGTATTTGAGACCACGTGGAAGCAGTTCCCCATCACACGTGACACGAGAAACAGAAGCTTTGATTCAGCGAGGTCCTGACTCCTAGGACATAACTAGAAACGGTTTCAATCACATTCACTTCACAGCTGTTATTTTAATCCTTAAATATTTGGCTATATCAGGGCCTGACTTCCTTTGGAGTCTTGACTTTCTTCCTCAGACGTATCTGATGTAAATCACATACGTGTTTTGTAGGACTGCCTTTATGTTAGGTTTAGCCTTGGAAATGGAAATCTGCACACCTGGATTTATTTTACAGTCAACAGACTTTACCGCTTGCAAATTGTCCCACTGGTACTGGAATGCTTTCAGTGATAAAATTGGATGTATATGTATGTGTGGGATTAAGGCTTTAGCAAGTGAATGTATTTTCTAGCTTGTGAAATAAGATAGCTGTATAGTTGTGACCTTTTCCACTCTATACAGACTGGGTTTGGGAATAGGATTCCTAGTTGCTATGGTAATACAAATAAATAATCTGTAGACTTGTAATTAGACTATACAGAGAAATAAAAACATTTGCTGGCTGATTTGTATCTGATATTTTGCCTTCTTTTAATGAATAAACCGGTTGTACAATTTTTTTCTCACTGTAGTATGACCTGCGTCATCTGTGTGGTCCCCTTTGGGGTCACCCTTGGAAGGAGGAGAGTTGCTGGAGCTGGGTGCTGCTGGCAGGGCTGACTTTATCAAGGCAGAAAGTGCAGGGTCTGCTCTGCTGACCACACAGACACTGGAATAAAGTTTCTCTGGTCACAGCACCCTTACTTTGCTTTCTCAATTAGCAGTGGCTACTTTCTATTCTCTCCCATTGCAGCCTTTCAGCATGGCAAGCAGATTCATTAAAATACAAAGCCTCTACATTATAGCAAATCAAAAGACAGGAATGAAAACCTGTGGCTCTTCCGTGAACTGTGGAAACCGCCCTCTTCAGCTGCCCTCTCTATAGTCTGCCCTTCCTCTGTCCCCTGCCGATCCTGCATGATCTGACTGTGCAAGCACAGCGTTACTGGTAGGAATGCTCTCATCATGTTCAGGTGGAGTGGTTCGCGTTAGGAAAGTTAACTGTGTGCCCCAAGTGTCCCTGGGACAGTCTGTATTGTAGACAAAGGTGTAACTTAGAGATACACAAGCTAGGTTTCAATAAGGAGTAGAAGCAGTAAACCTCTCTGTCTGGTTTAAACAACCAGCTTTCTCTTGTTGCTCCTTTTTTAAAGCTGCTAGTGTTAAAATAATTGTGTTTGATGTGAAAAACACAGCGGAACTGTATTCTGTCTTGGGGTTTATAGGTGCTGATTCCTTTTGAGTAACAACAATAACAGTGTCGAATGAATTAAAACACTGGGGGCTGCTTATTTTGAAACTAAGGCATTTCAAGAACTAGTGCGCACTTTGGATATTACGCTGTATCTGTCTCAGCCTCCCTGCTGATTTCTGTTCATTTAGAATCGTTTTTATATTTAAAAAAAAGCACCATCCTGTTGCTATGGAAGTGGTAGGTTTGTGTAAGAGATGAAAATGAAAAGTGATCACAAGGCCTAAAGCAGACAAACAAAAATGTAGCTGTTCCCCCTACCTCTAATCGCTTTCCATTACAGTCATTTTAGCTGAGACTTTTAACAACTTTAAAAAGAAAACCTGCAAGTGTAGGTAAGGTACTTACTAACTTCATGACATCTGTAGAATTCTTTGATGCAGCAGCTCTTAGAGTGAAGTTGTTGTGTTTATCTTAGAATGGTTGGACGGGTTTGGTGTTTTAAGCTAAATAAGGCCATTCAGGAAGGATGGTGTTCTGTTGGTTTTTCCTTTTATATATATCCAAGGTGAAAAGCAGGTTAATTTGTCGTTTATACTCTATGGCTGTTTTGGCAGAAAAGTCGCTCCCGAGTACCGTCCAACAGACCTTTTGCTGTCACCGAATGGCAAGGGTTGGAAGGGACCTTGGGAGATCACCTAGTCCAAGACTGTCATAGCTGCAGTCACAACTTTTGAGTGACCACATCTGGAGACCATTTCTTCTGCTTCTAAAAAAAAAAAAAAAGCTGATTTTGCTGGCAAGTGTCCTTTGAGTCAGCATTTTGGCTGCCATGAAGGAGACAACACTCCAGACTGTCGCTTACAGGTTGGACAGACCACCGTGTGAAAGCCAGGCACCTATGTATTTATACATAAGCACTATTGATTCTGTGTTTACAGCTTGACAACATGTAACTGAGAACAAAATTTTGTCTGTTAGTGTAAAGTCAAGTCCTTGGTTGGCAGAAAATGAGAACAGAATTTCAGCCAACAGAATGGCGTTTAGGTATCTAGTGTAAAATCTTGGCGATGGTAGAGCTGTTGTTAAAGCCCTAATATTTTAAACATGGCTTGCAGAGAGGATGCGCGTACAAAATTAGGCCTGTGCCCTTGTTTGTTGCTACCTGACTTATAGAGAACTCTCGAGGTATTCTCTTTAAAAAGCTTCTTACTCGGTTTTGCATTGGAGATTCAGAGGTTGCCTTCTTGGGAAAACTGAAGTTTCAGAAGAACGGGTCAAGTTTTGACATGATGAGGGCAGTCTTTTGAAGCTTTGTTTGCAACGAGATTGTTTAAACCTCTTTAAAGTGTATTTTAAGTTTGTACGCCTCATGTATCCTCAGGTGAAAGGGCACCAGTGTTAATGAACCTAAACTTCGTAAAGAAAGAGGCAAGAATTCCACAAGACACCTCTGCAATCCACAGGAAGTCCAGGGAAGATGGGACTTGGCATTCCCCATACAGCTAAGGCTAAGGTTAAAAAAAAAAAAAAAAAGCTGAAAAAATGTTTAATGACAAGAAATGATTTTTTTTTAAACAGTCCCTTCTGATTTCATTAAAAACCATTCACACATAGGAAGGATGCACTTGGAAATGTGTTCAGAGGGTATTCAGTGCTCTGGATGATAAACCTCTTTCTGCTTCTGGCAGAGTATTTGGTTCCAGCGACAGCAGTAGCGAGTGTGCTGTGGCTTGCTGTGGGGGTAGCTCTGGGGAAAGGACCCCTGGGCAGTTTTGGTTTCCAGTCTATTGAAACAGACTGTTTATTTCATTAAAACGTACTGTTCTCTTGTGCCCTGACAGCAGCTGCTCGGTCTTACTTTTGATGCAGGAGCACTATGATACAATCCTGGCATTCTTCTTGCAAAAATGTCATAAATAATTCCTTGGGTGGGAATCCAGGGGAAAGCTGACACCGTGGTTCGGTGGATCTGAAGCTGGCAGGAGGAGAAAATGCGTTAAGTAAACCACAGTAGCAGCACCCTTGTTGCATTTTCCTCCAAGAGGAGCTGCGTGTGGTTCTGGCTGCTGGCAGCTCTTGGAGGTTAACGCTGTGATTCTTTGTCTACTTGAAGTGGTTGTGAAAGGACAGGTGGTTTTGTTTCCAGTGGGATTTTCTGTGGGGAAGCTGAGTGCTTTAGCTGGTGGATCCTTTCTGCTGTTTGGCAACAAGACTGTCAGTCAGACAGTCAAGACCAAACAGCAGCTCAAAGAGATCATGTACTCCGTTAACTTGCTCAGTCCTGGTAGGTGTTTGTCTAATTTTCCTCAAGGACCTCCACAGATGGAAACTGTGTGGTTGGCCCAGCAGTCTGCTCCAGCAACTTCTCCTTGTATGTCAGGCTTTGATCTAGTTTCCTGGTTGGCTCTTACAAACCTCACGTTGTCCATGTACTCAAGCAAGCTCCTTCTTCCTTCCATGGTCTCTTCCAGCTATTGTCTGTGCCATTCCTGGGGATGTCCTAAGACAAAGGAGAGGTGGATAGGGCTTGGCGTGAATTGTAGTGAACAGACCGTTGCTTCAAAACGAGCCGTGATGAGCGATTGTGGCATCTTCTCATCTGCCCTGCAGGGTAGGGCAGCACCTTCAGCTGCTGTGAGTGAAGTCCTCTTCTGAATTAATCCCCATCTTCTGTTCCCAGAAACACTGTGTTCCTGTCATTTTGTCTACAGTGGCCAGCGGCAGGTGCCTTGGGACAGAACATAGGAAGCAGGCCATGTCCAAATTTGTGTTGTTACAGTGTTGGGGTAGGGTCTGTCTGGTGTCCTGTTGAAGTGGGAGTCTTTGCGCTGCATTGCTTGAGCTTGGAACTGGATCCTCAGAGAGGGTCAGTTAAAAGCCTTTGTGTCAATGCCTGAACTCTGCATGTATTTTCTTCCCTAGGCCAATTCAAAATACGCACACGGGGCTGGATTTGTCAGTGCCGGAATACCAGGAAATCCACGGGAAGATGATGTCTGGCCATGTAGAGTATCACATTGTTGTTGTTACCCGACTGGCTGCCTTCAAATCAGCAAAGCACAAGCCTGAAGATGTAGTACAATTTATGGTAAATGTTTAATCAGTGCTGTGTTAGTGATCGCTTTCTTAATCAGCTTTTGATTATATTGGTCCTGATATAGCAGATACTTTATCATAACAGCGTTCCTGGGTCAAGGTCCTTGGTAGAACAACACAGTCTGTATCATTACTGCATGATTATTATATATACATATATATATGTATATACATAGATATACTCTGCAGGAGTATTATATGTACAGTAATTGAACTTTTCATTCCAGGAGCTCAAAGCAACAATGACTGCTTGTTGTTGCCTTTAAGGCATTTTGTGTTATGGGTCAACAAATAGAAACCAATTAAGCTTTTTTTAATAAGTCCTGCTACAAAACTAGTTTCTCTGATATGTTTACAGCACTGGGACTTGGTACATCAACATGAAATAAATATGTAATAGTTTACTTGAATGGAGAGAGAATCATGTGGGGCAATAAGAGGAATTAACCTTACGGTAGGTTAACCTTGATCTGTTAGCCTTGATCTATTAGCCTGGACATGGTTCTTAAAATCCTTATTAAGAGATTTTTACAAGGAAGTGTCCGTATAAAACATTATTGAGTTGGATTGTCTATTCCATGATACCTGCAGAGTAAAGGTTTGAAAACATAGCACATGAGATTCATTTCACCCGTTGTAAGTCATTGGTAGCATGTGCAGATCCACCTGAGCTGTCTAACCTGGGACTATCTATTGAATTGATGGAGAAAGGTGCATTTAGGGTGCATTGCATTTGATCTGCTTTAGCTGTCTGCTGAGCCACTCCCAACGAGTGCATTTCTCTGCCCAGTGACTATAAAAGGACTCTGAGGGGATGCACCCTGTTGCATGCTCTGAAAGTCTGCTCTTTTCAGATGTTTTGGGGATAACTGTTACGTCAGAGTGATGTGAGTGCATGGTTACCTGGTAGATCATTAGCCCTGGTGTAACTCACACTCCGTAGAAGACAGCTGATAAATGGGTATTTACACAGCCTGGTTTGCAGATAAAGCTGCATCTGTCTATGTTGTGAAAAGATGCATGGTGAGGAGATCTCATACATTTATTGCACTCCTTATGCTATATAACTTTATGGTAAAAGCAGCAACGCTGGCATAAGAGCCTGCTCTGTTCTCCCTCTTTGTCCCTGACTGCTTGTTCTCTCTCCTGCTGTGCCAGTGTCATGTGGCTATTCTGTAATGTCAGCTGAGGAACTGGCCCTGGCTAAAAATGGGTATTTGGGGGGTTGTTGTTTAATGCTAATTTACAGCTGTTCCTTGAGCCTGTGAGTTGCACAGCCCCATTAAAGTTTGGTTTAGGACCGGGGAAGAGCCAGGCATGGGCAGATAAGAGAAGGGGATGTGGAATGGCTTTTTTCCCGCAGCAATGCCTGCTTATATTATGTAATATTTCCATGCAGCTCTGTACAAGAAAGAACCTGACTAAGCCCAAGCTGTTAAACTGGGCTATTGTCATCTAACTTTTTGCTTCGCTTAAGAAAAGGAGATCAAGTCAGCTCATCTATAAAGAGGAGAAACAGACTTCCCGCTGTGGCCCCCCTGCTTGCTGAGATTGTCCGTTCCTATGCCTGCTCTCTTTGGGAGGATTTTCAGCACTTAGTTGCTTTTCTCAAGTGAAATGAACCTTTCTGATTTCTTCTCTGGTCAGACCTTCTGACATTCCATTCTTCATGAAGAAGAAAACCGGTGTAGTCTGATGAGAATAACATTTATCCCATCAGATAAATTTTTTTCAGCTGACTAAGTCTGATATATTATATAGTTTGGTGTATAAGAGTAATTTAAAACCCTGCGCAGGGAGGTTGGAGGATGGATGCTTTGCATCGATTCATTCCAGTGAGTCTTTTCTGTATGTATTACTGGAAGGAACAGAGGGATTCACCTGTCCTAACTTATCTCTCTGTAAGTTGGATATTTTAATCTGAGTCTGTCCCTGCTTTTATGGTCAGTGGGGAGAGGGGGAATGAGGTGACTCATCCTTTGGAAACGCCTCTCTCCTTTGACAGTAAAGGGGAAGCATTCTACAATTTAGACAGCTAGGGTGGGGGGCTTCATCTCCAGGCTAAAATTCTTAAGGCTTTATTGACTTGCATGCAACTCGCTGTCTGTACCACCCTGGGATTTTCCACTTAGCCTTCAGAAGGTTGTGGGTCTCCCATAGGTCCTGTGTGATGTTTGCCTGCCCCACGCAAGCCACTTGAACATCCCAAAGCATCTTCGATGGTGTGAGATGCCTGTCTTCAGGCAGAACAGTCTGCTCTCTGTGATGAGGTATCTTCGTTTGCGGCGGATTTCTAAGCTCCCATCCCAGTCACTGCTGTACTGTTGAGAAGAATGTAGCTGAGCATCTACGGTGTGTGGAAATCCACTTTGCATAACATACAGGGCCAGTACCATTTGAGAAACCCTGAGTTACCCTAGGTGCCTGCGCAGGGCTGGCAGATGTGACACAGGACGTTAAGGCATTGGCACCACCCTGGAACAGAGCGAGGTGAGATACAGTACACCACCCAAGGTACCACTAGCTGCCTATGTTCAGGTGAGCTGAGGTTCAGTCAGCTCTTACCAAAATGTAGTGACTATATCTGACTGTCACAAGAGCTGAGACACCTCCTGCGTGTAGGCAGTTGTCCTAACCTGGAGGACAATTCCAACCCCATGGCTGCCAGGTGAGGTGGGCTGCACCCACCGTGTCTGTGCAGTGCCCTGTTCTGCTGGGTGTTGTACCAGCGCAAGCAAGAACTGCAACCCTTCTCCAGAGAGTTCACAGGTGAAGTGTAAGAGTGCCAGGCGGCAAGGGAACGGCAGAAAAGAATGAGGTTACGTTGGGCAGCAGGGTCAAATACATCAAATTTATATAGCGAGAGGGAGTGAGATGAGACATCTGAAGGAGGAAGAAGAAACAACTGTGTGCCTGTTCTGCCTTCCCAAGTATGTGAGCAGGATGGGAGAGGGAACTTACTTTTGCTGTTGTTGCTAAGTTATCAAATCTGAGAGGCTGGAGGAAGGAGCCAGTGTCACAGTGCTGAGATGACAGGTAGGTTAGAGAAGACGGGTAAGCGTGGTAGGGTTTTCATTGGCTCTGGATACGTCAGTCCAGTTTGGGCTACCTCAGGAACCCAGGTCTGTGTTTTAAGACCCTTTGTCTTTTTTATTCCTCCTCCATCCCTTCTTTGTCTCCCTGAAATATTAGCTAAATTGATTTTCCTTGTCTAGCTGTTCTTCCACCTGCTTCCAGTTGGTGTGACTGCCTTGCACACTCTCATGCCCTAGGTGGCAGCAGCGAAGCTGCTTTGCTCTGCATTTGGCTGTAAGCAACCGCAGGCAGCGGTGTGACTGAGCAGCACCTATTGCTCAAACAGCTTCTCTGTATCCCCTGGAAAAAGATGGTGAGCAGGGCTGAAGTGTCCTCTAAGCTAGCTGTGATCTCTGGGCTGTGATTTGGACCGCACTGGATCAAGATATGTTAAGGGCCTATGACTAAAACCAGATGAACAGCAAAAGGAGATTTCAGATCTGACCTCTGGAGTCACTAGCCTTTACTGTGGGTCTGAGCAATCCGGAGTTCCCTGTTCCCCAGCTTGAATGGGACTATGCAAAATCAGTATCGTAGTGTTTCTAATTGAAATGTTTAAGAACATTAACAGAAGTAGAAATTCACTTCTATGATGACTTTCAGGTCTAAATTCTTAGAAACTGGATGGATTTTTTTAATTCAAAAAATTTGTAAAACAGGACAAATAGGTTGTAGAACTGCTTAACCTTGAGGTTATATTTGGTAATTGAAGGAAAATTCAACTGAGTTTCTTTCAAACGTCAGAATACTCTTGCCCTGTTGAAAGAGTGAAATTGCTTTTGTCTTTGGTGCTGCATCAGAGGTACTGCTGCAACAGTGATATTTAGTTATTGCCTGTAGACCTGCCATTTTTTGTGAGAAAAAAAGGCGTTATTTATCTTAAATGCATTTCTTCTAGCCACACCGTACCTTTTTCAGTGATTAACTGGTCTCTTCCCAGCCTTACTAAAAGTCCACCCAGCCTATAGTGCCCTCTGTTTCTATCTGTGCCCAGTTTAATTGCTTCTTTTTTACAAGTTACTTTTGTTAGTCAAGTTTGTTCTTTTTCAAAACTGAACAAATAACTACAGACACAGCACATTTTGGGGAAGAATTTACTATAGAACTGTCTTCCTCTCATAAAACGAGGGAGTGTAAGTATGTGGGCGTGCATTCATCTGTTTTCATCATTGCCTGTTTGCATATGTTGGCCTTCTTTCCGTGGGCCTCAAAATCTGTGTGTTGGAATTGCTATTTCCTGATCATACAGGTGTGTTGTGAAGATAAATTCCTTCACATTATAACGTTTGTGATGGGGGGCAGGGGGAAATCCCTGCTCAGTGTAGCAATAGGTTCAGGAGCCATTAAGAATTCACGCTGATTAAAAAACGCTAGAGTGCTTGCTGTTCTGCTGGGCAAAACAGGTGGGGAGAACAGCATGTGGTCATGTAATTAAAATCTACCATAATGCATACCCACGGGGTCACCAAGCAACATTAATTCTGGTATGGCTTGAATTGGGAGCCTACAAATGAAAGCTTGGTTTGTGCTCTCTATGAGAAGGGGTGCTTTTGATTCTCGAATCTGAAGCTGGTGGCTGTATAAAGGACAATGACATTTGTGACAGTGTTAAGAAGTGGGCTTTGTAAAAAGAAAGTCACATAAGTATTTCATGTAATACTGTAAAATCAAGAGTGCTCTTCACAAGTGTGCGTTGGCTGGCCAAAGGGCTTGAGTTAGCTCTATCTGAGGCCTCCATTTCATTGAAATCCTTGCAGTAAATATAAAGCATATGAAGACAAGTTTGAGGTCAGAAATGGGGCATTAAAATGAGAGTCCGGGGCTCGTATCCTACAGGCATTCTGGTGTGTGTACTTTCATGCATGAGGTTCTCCTGAAGAAGGGGGCAAGGCACATTCATGAGATTTGAGGGATTAGCAGCAAACTTCAGGCTTTCACTTTGAACTTCCTGGTGGTTTTCTTAACCTTCTAGCTATATTTGATTATACTCAACTCACTTATTTGTTCCTGGTGCAAAAAATATTCAGCCTATCCCTCTCTCTCTTTCAGTTCTATGTTGGATGTTAATTGTTATAGGCAAATAGGGTCTTGACCTGGCAAATACGCACATGCTTTGCCGTATTTGCATGATTAACTCTTTTGAAGTGAAGTAGATTGAGCCTTTGATATTGTGACTTGACAGAACTCCTTGAAGTGCATGCACTCAGGCTGACTTATAGGTGGGGGTTTAGCTCAACAGTATTCATGGAGCTCAGTTAGAGGCATGGAGGGGGAGAGGATGATTGCAAGACCAAGACCTGAAGGAATTACAGGCAGCAGAAGAAAAATATTTGAATATTAATCAAATGGGACTTTGTATACTTAATAGGAATGATACAATGTATTTTAGAGCAGCATTTTTTTTTTAAACCTGAATTTTGGGCCATAGGATTCATTGACTCTTTTCAAAGGGTTGTGAGTGGCAAGCAGGAAAAGCAAGATTTAATTTTGTTACATGATTGATATGTCTTTCTCCTGGAAAATTGTAGAAGGACATCAAATTGAAAGGGTCCAAAATTGTCATGGCCAAGCAGTGCATCCGGACTGAAAAGGTGTGAGAATGCTCTGGGTGACGTATGGGACTCCATGTCATAAAATGCACTCTGCGAGACCTGGCAGCGCTGTGTATGGCCCCTGCGTTGCCTCTGTGCTGCTGCATCCAGCTCGGGGGTCCCTGGCACAAGACAGACATGGACCTGTTGGAGGGCCACGAAAATGATCTGAGGCCTGGAGCACCTCTCCTGTGAGGACAGGCCTGAGAGAGTTGGGATTGTTCAGCCTGGAGAAGACAAGGCTGCGGGGAGACCTTACTATGGCCTTTCAGTACTTAAAAGGGGGCTTATAAGAAAGATGGGGACAAACTTTTTAGCAGGGCCTCTTGCGATAGGACAAGGCATAATGGTTTTAAACTAAAAGAGGGTAGATTCAGACTAGATGTAAGGAAGAAGTTTTTTACGATGAGGGTGGTGAAACACTGGAACAGGTTGCCCAGAGAGATGGGCGATGCCCCATTCCTGGAAATACTCAAGGTCAGGCTGGATGGGGCAGCCTGATCTAGTTGAAGATGCCCCTGCTCATGGCAGGGGGGGTGGAACTAGACAACCTTTAAAAGGTCCCTTACAATCCAAACCATTCTGTGATTCTAAATGCATCAGTCTGAGGTTGTTGGGTTCAGCCGGTCTTATTGCTGCATTTCCAGCACCAAAACCAAGGTGAAGATGGCAGTAAGGTTGAGTGAAGATGTAGAGGAGCCGGCAGCAGAGGGACAGCAGGCACAGAGCCTCAGCTGGCAGGGGCTTTCAGGGGCCAGCACTGGGCTTAGGTAAGTGGGGAATGGTTCAGGCTGGAGGTTTGACATCTTGCCGGTGTGGTAGGTTATCCCAGCAGAGGGCATCCCCACACTGTTGGATATTAGCTTGCATGGTGTGCTGCAGGCCTTTGGGTAGTGTATTTGTATGCTTCGGGTGTCGTGTTATCACGCTTGGTGTGCTGTGTCGCGTGCTAGGGTTGGTGTTGTTGTTCAAAACCTACGCAGATTCACAAAGGCTCAATTAGCGATAGGATGCGAGGGTGTGCATTTACTGCAGGTTCAATGGTGTAATTAGACATAAATTGAGATTTATGAATAATTCACAGAGTTTGATAGAGGAGGAATGAAAATTAAGTGGGGAAAGAAACAAGTTTGTATGTCTCAGTTCAGTGTTACTTTTTGAGTCTTTTGAAGCTGTTTTGGAATAGTCGTGTTGATTGGCTGCTGTTTTGTAATGCTTTCAGACATTAATTTGTTACTTATTACTGAAATTAATTAGATGCTAAACATTTTTCACAAATCAGACTTGATTTTTTTTTTCTGGGGGGAGGTAATACTGCTTATTCTTTTGAAAATACCAGTGAATTCCTCGCTGCCCTGCCATTTGTGCTTACGCAGTATTTTTGGGAGGGGCTCTGGTATCATACCCTGTTCAGAATCCTACTGGGACCTAGCAAACTAGAAATGTACAGTAATTCAGAAATTCCAGAGCTGCCATCCTCTCTCTTTTTGGGGTATCTTTCACGGGGAGGATGGTCTTTTTCTGGGAACATCTCTTCATTGCCATCACTTCAGTGTTTGGCTGATGAATTGCATGTCAGACCCTGCATGCAGGGCACATTGTTGCTCACATTTACCTGTGTTGCTTACAGGAGACAAGACGAAAATTCTTGGTTTTCATTCCCCTGTCGACTCAGGTTTAATTTTGTGCTTCAGATCTTTCCTATAGAGCTGCTTGCCTTTTGTGACTGAACACTGAACCCATAGTGAACATTGTACAGCTGAAATGCAGATATTTTTCAAATCAGCTAGCTTGGTTGATAATTACTGCAAAAGGCAGGGAAGCGTGAAAGCTAAGGTGGTTATTGCTCTTTATTCCTACATCTAATTTAGTAAACTAGTCAAGGTGTCTATTAATGTTAGGACCTGTTCTCTGGCCTGGAGGGCAGCTAGCACAATCTGGCTGCATCCATAGCATGAAACTTTCTTACCATCTGCAAGGGGCATCAGTACCCAAACTGGCTTCTGAGTGGTCTCTGCACCAGGCTACATCTTGGGCTGAAAAATTATCTAGGCAGTGCTAGCTGCCCAGAGTCAGAATTGTGCCAGGCATTGTCAGGTTCCAGTAGACACTGTGAGGTTCCTAACAGACACTCTCAGGTTCCAGTGCCTGGGAATATGCCCTGATCATAGAATCATAGAATGTTTTGGGTTGGAAGGGACCCCTAGAGGTCATCTAGTTCAACCCCCCTGCAGGAGCAGGGACACCGCTAACCAGATCAGGTTGCTCAGAGCCCCATCCAACCTGGCCTTGAATGCTTCCAGGGATGGGGCCTCCACTACCTCTCTGGGCAACCCCTGCCAGGGTTTCACCACCCTCATTGTAAAGAATTTCTTCCTTATAGCCAGTCTAAACCTACCCTGCTTCAGTTTAAAACCATTACCCCTTGTCCTGTCACAGCTGTCCCTACGAAAAAGATTTTCCCCATCTTTCCTATAGGCTCCCTTTAAGTACTGAAAGGCCGCAATAAGGTTGCGTTTACTTTCTTTTATCACTGTGTTGGTGGAAGAACTCTGCTTCTTCCATCACAAGATGTGATGCTTGAGTGTCTATCCTTTATGTTGCAGTGTTAGAATTCACTCCATGAAAGGAGGATAAGAACTGGACCCTAGTAGAGGATCTGTCCCATACGTACTCCACTAGACCTAGTGTCTGCGGTTGTTTTTTTTAATCCAACTCTGTATTTGTTGAAACACATTAATAGGTAAGGGGGGGGTGGAGGGCCATGATGAATATATTATCTGTATAATACCACAGTCACAGAGCATGACAGTCACTCTCCATTGTGCGTGAAATGTCAGTTAGAGATAGCATTTTGTTTGTGTGTGGGGTTTGTGTGTTGATTTTTAAGGTACTGAATTCAAAACTTAATGTGATATAGAAGCCACCCCATTTCTAACCAGCGTTCCCATAGTTACTGCTTTCCTTGTAATATCTCGGGCCTTATTTCTCCTCAGGCTTCCTGTCTTTGTCTGCAGATGGAATGACTCCATCCACTGTTGGCATCTTCTCCCTGTATAAGAACCTGTAGGCCATGGCCAAGTTGCTGGCTTTTATTTTCTCATGGATAAACTGAATAGTCAGGGGTCAGCTGAGGTCTTTGCCCTTTGCTTTCTGTATTAGGTGCTCTGCAGGGCAGCAAAGTTGCCAGTTTTTTAGGTCTTAACAGTATGAAGGGCACTGAAGCCCACTAGGGCTGATAAATCATAGAATCATAGAATCATAGAATGTTTTGGGTTGGAAGGGACCCCTAGAGGTCATCTAGTCCAACCCCGCTGCAGTGAGCAGGGACATCTTTAACCAGATCAGGTTGCTCAGAGCCCCG
>NW_009260286.1:3014475-3027006 GCF_000687185.1 Egretta garzetta
CTCAATCCTTTCTTCCCCCAGCCTGTACTGATACTGGGGGTTACCCCAACCCAGGTTCAGGACCTTGCACTTGGCCTTGTTGAACCTCATGAGATTCACACAGGCCCACCTCTCCAGCCTGTCCACGTCAATGGGTCTTCTGGCTTTATGGTGGCAAGATTTGGGCTGCTTTCTCCATCAGATACCTACCTGAGTGGGCTTCTCTTCCCTCCTGTCTCTCAGGGTGGGGCATGATATAGCTCATTTTTAGTGAACAAGGATTTTTGCTGTCGAAGAAAAGTATCTGGAGCAGCGACCTTCCCTGTTGAAGTTTCATTAATTGATGAGTCAGACAAATGGACGCTGGGTATCTGGCAATGAACTTCAATTCCATTAGGGAGCAGATTTTAATAACAGAATCAGAAGAGCAGCAACAATGCTTGGGGATTCAGTGTGTAGGTAACAGGCTTTTACTAGGCTATATGTAAAGCTCCTTGGTAATACATGTTTTTCCACTTCAGTTTCCAGGGTTAATGTTTCACAGTGCTTAAACTGCTGTTTGCTGCTCATGTCTCACCTGTAAAGAAACTTAACCAGGCAGCATGTTTCATTGCAGGTTTCCAAGAAGTACAGCGAGATAGAGGAGCTCTACCAGAAGCTGGCGGCACGATATCCACGGGCTTCTCTTCCGCTCTTGCCTAGAAAAGTTCTCTTCGTGGGGGAATCTGACATCTGTGAACGAAGAGCTATGTTCAATGATATAATGAAATTCATCTCAAAAGATGAGGATCTAGCAACAAGTCCTGAGTTACTGGAATTTTTAGGTAACTAAAAGATGTGAGTGTCCTCTCTCCCATGAATGTGCTTAATAAAGGCGTAATTAAGTTTTTGATTCGGGTAGTCAGAAATTAGAGAATGCCAGAATAAAGGCTGTCACTGAAAATATCCTCTTGTGCATCTACAGTGCTGCACAGTCATGTTTGCTAGTGTTCTCTCCTCTTCTCAGTGGACACATGCCTCATGCAGAAGCGTTGATACCACAGTGCTCTCTTTGAAGGTATCTATCCCACCATCTCCGATTTCCCTTAGGCGTATAGCTAAGCTGTGATTCAGAACACATAAGTTTAGTATAAAGCCTAAATAGCCATATATTGTCAGTGGAGAGATGGACCCTAAAGGGACAGTGCAGGGTCTTCCTTAGTGATCAATCATTCCACATTTTGTCTGTTTTTCATTCCTAATAAAATTACTAGGCCTTGCTGAAGAGGGTCCTAAAGCAAGTTATTGACCCTGAGAAAGATTTGAATAAAAGGCAGATTCTTTATTAGTTAAACCCATTCTCTGGCCTTTTTTTTAAAATTTTCCTTAGCCTCATGTCCAGCTCCTGTTGCCTCTTCCAGTGATTCATATAGTTTCTTTCTTATGTTCCTTGGGTGTAGCAGGGAGTCAGTGAATGAATGGAACAGATGGGCTCTCTGCTCTTAATTCAGCTGAGCTGCTGAGCAGGGAGGATTCCAGCCTGGTGCTGTGCAGGATTCTCAGCATAACATTAGTTTTAAGGAAATGAAGTTGCAAGGTGCTAGCAAGTCACCATGTGTGAACAGCCGATTTTGCAAAAGTGTCAAGTGTGGCCAGATCAGAAGTTTTGTGAGACTGGCAGCTTCCTAAAGTCAAAGGGGGCAAAATTGCGTAATATTTGGCAAAATTCTTTAGCTAATAAGATTTTGGATTTTTTTTTTTCTTTTTTTCCTGGCAATGTTCTCTTGAAAGTAGACCCCCTGCACAGAGAATTCAGAATTCATGTTGATTAACCTTTGCAATGCTGATTAACCTAACCATGGTGCGCAAGTCTACAGCTGAATTAGTCTGGACTGTCTTTATACTGTGGACAGATTGGGTGCAAGTAATGTGACCTGTTCATCAAAATCTGCCCTAGAATAATATAAGCCTCACCCTACCAAACAAGGTGGAATTCAGTACATACACTGCAGATCCTCAAGCTAGTGGTGTACCCTTTCCTTACAGATGCTGGAGACGTAGTCAATGGTTTCAAGGGTGTTTAGGGAGAATCAACATGGTAAAACACAGATGACTGTGGGGATAAGATAAGCAGCATCCTAACATCCACTGCCTCTCCTGACCAGCACTCGCTTGCCTATAAGGGGAGCACAAGACCATTTGCTTAGTGTAGACACCCACATTTAGTCAATGAAGTCTGCCCTGGGTGATTTAGTAGATGCAAGCAGATGCAGAAGAGCTGGGTGAGATGAGTCTCCCATACCATGATACTTCGACAGGCAAAAGGATGAAACCATTAATTTTATCTGTCATGGGTTTCACTAGCCTATTTTTAGTTCGTCTCAATATTTTAAATTGCTTTCCTGAACATCCGCTGCAAGAAATAGTTTTCTCCTCATTCTCCTGGGCTTTGCATCTAACAGGTATGGTGAGAAGTCTTGTCAAAGCTCATGTTTCAGTTTGCTGAAATTGCTCAGTTGGACAGATCTTGCATACTGAAGGGAGTTAGAACTTCAGTTTTCGTTTTTGAGTGTGAATTGAAGAGCTGCTGTTGAAACTTTTTCATGCTGTCCAATGTTTTAGTTTTAGCCCACAAGAATAAGATTAGTAACAAAAAGTGGACTTTATCTCAACTAGCTATGCGAAAGTTAGCTACCTACATTTAAACAGGGTATTTACAGCCTCTCTGTAGCCAGTGGAGAGAAATAGGCACTTCAGAGGGAAACTCCTTCTCAGACAGCTTTATTTGGATGGGATGAATGATCACGTGGAAATTCTATTGTTTCTAATGACTATGGAAGGAACATAAATAAGCAGATTAGACATGCACTGCTATGTCTCAGATAAAGTTCACTTCCTCTGTCTTCCTCTACTTAACTCCTTTAAATCAGTAGACAGATCAGACACGTAATGATACATCAGTGGATAGAAGGGACAGTCAGGAATGTTGGAAGAGTTTCACAAAAGCTGATCATGTCCTACATTCCCCAAACAAAACCATCAGGAACAGGTGCAAGGTATTAAATAAAACATAGTTGTTATCCTGTGTACTCAGTTTTGCATCCGCTATTGTGTTTTGCAGGAACAAAATCTACTAGTGCCATTGACTTCAAGGGTAAAAACATTCCGGATGACAAGGAGAAAGAAGATGAAGAAAATGAGGCATTGGATTTTTTCAAAGAGGAGAAGACACCTGACTTAATCTCACAGCTTTCATCATTGGAAAATGCCAAAAAAGGGGAGAAAGAAGAAGAGGAAGAGGAGGAAGAATTAGATCCTCTTGGTATAATCAGGTAGGGCTGGTAGTTCTTTGTTATTTAGTTTTTAGCCTAGTTTTCTAAACAAAAAAGGCTGGTCTATGTCACTGTCCCCTCATCCCAACATTTTATAACATCAACCACTTACAGCTGAATTTTCATAGAAGAGGAGAGGCCTCTGCAGTTCATGAAGGAGGTGCCTTGGTAGAGGGAAGAGAATCTGTAGTGGCTTCTTAGTGCATTCCTCAGGAAATCAAAGCGACAGAGGGACATTGTAAATGCTTTGATAGCAGTCTTGGCTACAGTAGGCACTTTACTGGCCACTGCAGGGTCCCACCACAAAACATAAAGCCACCAGGGTCCATCAGTTGTGTCTCTCTGGATTACACTGGTGTTTACAGTGTCTGGAACTGCTTCTGACCTCACCTGTGTCTACAAGGAGGTAAAATTATAGCAGACCAAAAGAGCCAACATTTCAATCATGATGTTCACAAATAGGCTTTTATTTCCTCCTTCCCTTATCTGAAGGGGAAGGTGTCACATGCTAAATGCCACTAAGGTATAAGCAATAACAGCTTGAGAGACAGTAATTGAATCAAAGCTTGCTGATGTTAGTATCTGGGTTTGCTCACATGTCCAATAATTTTCAGACAGTTATTTTCTTTACTTCAAGATGGAATTTCTTACTTGATTCCCGAAAACATTTTAACTACTGAAGCCTGGAAGCAATTTTAGTTTCTCAGTGGCTGTGATCATGAGTAGTGACTACTTTTTTTAGGGTATTTCAGGCTTTAGATGCCCAAGTAGAAAAGGCTCAGTTGTTCTTGATCTTCAGTAAGCCCTGACTGACTCAAGTGAATTGTTTCAGCCACCCACAGTCACCAGCCACTACTGAATGCTCTTTGTCTTGGACCCAGACATCGCTTTCAGAATGCTTCTTCATAGCAATAGGCAGTAACTGATAGTAACAAGCCAGAGCCCTCTCTTAGTGTTTCCCAATTACCTTGAATCATTTCCAAGGGGATCATTCACTGCAGGCGCTAAGCCGGAGTCTCCCACACTAAGTCAGGTCAACTACAATGACTAATACTGGAAGCGCCACTTGGACTTTGCTCCTGCTATTATAATCATATGTAATTGTTGATGTCCAGATATCGTCCTTTTTACTTGAAGTATTTAATCCTTTACATATCACCAGAAAACTTTAAATATTATTCTTTTGACAAAACATGTGCTTAGTTACTCAGCATCAGAATTATTCTTTTGTTGAAGAAGAGTTTAAAAAAGTTAAATAACTATTTACAATGAGAAGTTAGATAAAGCAGTACTTCCCACAAAATAGTCCTTAGCTGGTGAGTTTACAAAAGAAGCTGTCCTTTTTTGGATAGGAAAATGATCTATTGCGTTAGCAAATGCAACGTTGTATTTTCCGACTTACAACAAGTATAAGCTATAAAGAACTCGCTGTGCCAAAGCAAGCAAGAAGTTTGCTTTTCTGCTTTGCACAGTTTGACAAAACATTTGAATGTCTTGATTATTTTGGTCTTTCAATGCATTGAAGGATGACAAGATCTGGTATTTAATCCTCATGTAGTTTGTTGCTTCCGTTCCTTTAGAGAACAGAGTTCTTACTGAATCAGAATAACTTCACTTATATAAGAAGTACGGTCTTTACAGAGCTGCAGCATGACACGTTATGCAGTCAGATGTTTTTCACTCTAAACCAGTGGTTGAGGCAGAAGCATGAAAGTGGAAATGAGAACCCTGAATCTGATTTTACATTGTCTCTATTCTCCTGTAACTCACCCTGCTTTCATGGAAGATATTTTCAGTTTACATCGATGGAGATCAGATCAGACATAAGCAGCGTATACCAGCTTTATGCCGTCTAGCAATAGGTGTCTAGGTAAGAGGCCAAAGGCAGGAGCTTAGCTGTCAGTGGGCGGACATTTCCTGGGTGACCATTTTAGGGTGTCTTCTATGCCCATTAAAATGTTAGGTGCTTACATGCTTTAAAGATGGAGCTTGCAGGCTTCACAGCTTTAGTGCTTCAGATGTGCTTAAAGTTACTTTGGGATGGGGATGAATAAAAAAGGACATGATGCAGACAGGATTAAATATGTTTAGTAGTAAACTGCTCCCTAATGCTTAGTAAATTCAGTTAAAAAAAAATCCACAATCCTTTCCCCCGTGAAAAACCTTTGAAAATATGTAAAGTCAGCACTGAAACAAGCCAGTCCATTCCAGGCGGCATCGGTGGCCAGGGTGCTTTGCGCAGCAGAGCTCTGACCTAAATCGAATCATGTGTTTGGCATAATCTTACAGGTTTTTTTCTTTCTGGATGGGGATGAAACTGCTCCAGTAGCACAGGCCTCCATATGTTGTCAGCACGCTTCATTTGGTAACAACTTTTCCTCCTGGGCCAGAAGGCTGTGACTTGGATTTGGCCCAGCACTGCTGCTGTGCTGCGGAACCACCAGATACCCAGTTAAATGTACTGGCCTTAGGGGTAAAGTGCTAAACTAGGGTCTTTTTTTCTGGTTTTGTATTGCTGGTGATCATCCAGGTGGAAGCTCATAATGGTCTGGTTCCTTTTGACTGGAGGAGACATCTCAGTTGTGACTATTGTCTTCCTCACATTCAAGGCTGTGTCTGAGTTGCTCTTTCATGTCCGGTGGGCAACTCACCTGCCAATTCTGCTCTTAGCTTTTGTGGATATAATGATGGTCTACAAACTTTGTGTTTCTCTGCTATATGATTCTCAAGCCCAAAGCTTTCTTTCTGTGTTAGCAGCGTGGTCTTGGGCCACGTCTGGGATTCTTAACAACAGAAAGACTTGGTTTTTTTTCTTGTCCAAATCAGGGACATTTCAAAACCATAATATATATTTCTGATCAAGTTTTCAGCTTTTAACACCACTCCTCCTTTTTTTTTCCCCTAGGCCTAGTTCTTCCTAGAATAAGAGATGCTCAAAATTAAGTTACATTTGTGGGGTGCATTGTTGAAATTCATTTGAAATATATTTTCCAGGGGTATATCTTTTCTCACTGCTTTTCTTGATAGTTTGGAGTATTGTTATTCCAATGTATTGTCACCAGTTACTCTGCAAGTTTTCCTAGACATTTGTAGAAACCTTTTCAGCTTTGGGCAGAATATACAGGTCCTGTAAGAACAAGCACTCCTAATACTGAGTAGATGGTCCTTTGACATCAGCTGTGCAGCAGGGAATGGATATAGTATACTCACTTTTGCAGCAGTGGCACATTGCTAGCTCTATTTCATTTTTCTTGGCAGTGTAAGCGTACAGTGACTTGTAAGTCACAAGGCTCTCATAACCAAGCTACTCTTTTTAAATCTCTTTTTTTCTTCTCTTAAGCCATGATCATTAGAATATCCCTTTGTTAAAATGTTTTAATTCCTTTATAAGTGGGAAATCAGATATGTGTTTTACTCCACATCATAGGGACAATACAAGTTGTACATTGTCTTATCTTTGTCTCTATTGTTCTCCTTCAAGTGAATGCAGTACTGCTCTTTATCACTCTTCTCTAAATCCATCTATCTCAACGTATTCAGAAACATTCATTTAAGTGCTCGGTGGGTTACCACAGTGCTTTGACAATACACCTGGGATTTTAGAGGTGCAGTATCTTTTAACACTGCTGTCTTTTAAAGGATTTTCCTGCTAAATTACAAAATATTACTGTGTGGCTAGTCACGATTGCAGGGGTTCCTCCAACTGGAATGCCTTCAGGAATGAAAGAAGCAAGAATACGAGATCCAAAAGAGGCTTATCCTGCAAAGGGAAAGACATGGAAGACAGCCACAAGATGGAGGAGCTCTTCACCCGCAGCTAGGATATTCTTAATGATACTGCTGAAAATTCTGCAAGGGAAAAAGGTGTAATTTGCCAGTGGTTTGAGAACAGATTGGCATAGAGAGCCAGGGCGCGCTGGCCGAGGCCAACTGGGCAGTATCTGGCCATGTCTATACCGTTACATTCCCCTGTCCTCCAGATTACATTTGCTACATGCAGAATGCCCACTGGAAATGGCTGCTGGCCTGTGCTGCCTCGTGGGCAGTGATTAGGATGGTTTAGGAGAAGGCAAGTTGTCCCATGCCAGGGGAGCACCAGGGACTATCCTAATAGTTGAATTGTTGAACTGAGCTCTTGTGCTCAGGCCCAGGCTGTGAAGGAATTGCTAAAAAAAATATTATGGCCCTGAGCTCCTCTGCCCACAGGGGTTAGCTTTCTGCCTGCTGCCGTGTTTGCTCCCAGTCTGCCCTAAGGGTTCCTTAAGGTTTTGCTTTCTATAGAGAATTCAGGCAACCAGTTGTGGATTTTTTTAATTGATCCAGGCAGGATCAAGTTAGGCATTTCTATCTCTGAATCTTAAAACCATTTAAAAAACGCATCACAGTAACTGAATTGGGTTTTATCTTCTCCCTCTGTGGATCAACTATGGAGTTTTATTGTTTGTAGGCTGAAGCCAAGAGCTTTAGCATCTCTTTCCTCTCACTTTGTAGTTAAAAGAACCAAATTCAGTACTTGTATTCAGTTTACTCCAATAAACCTGAGATAGCAACTGATTAAAATGACTCGGAACCACCTCCAAACAAAGCAGCAAGAATTATGCAAAAGGAGCGTGACTGGGTTAAAGCATGCGGCAGCCATGTGCATGCATTTCTTCAGCTGCAGTTAACTTCTGAGGTAGTATTTGCTCACCAGCTTGGCAGGAACCACCTTTTCCTGTGCTTTCCTTTCCTGCCTTCATCAGCTCTCCACAGCCCTCGCAGGAACCTCTCCTCCACGTGTGGTTCCCTCCCTTCCGTCCTTTTTCCTTTGCCTCCCTAAATCTTCCAGTGACAGCATATCCTCCCTCAGCCCTGGGTTTTTCCTGGCAAACTGCACCCAGAGGTGGGTATTCCCCAGGCAAGAGCTCTTCTGTGTCCTCATAAGTCCTGAAGAGTTTCTGTCTCATCTCTCTACCTTTGCTATTGTTTGAGCGGATTTCCCCTCGTGGCTTCTTCTCATCCAAATTTGTGCCTTCCCAGAGGAATAAAGGCACGTGGATAGGTTGAAGCTTTGCATCTGTTGTGTATAACTGCAGATGCAGCTAACTCCTGACAATAGTTAGGAAGGGATGGGGCCGGTGAGGGCTGACCTTTTGGGGGCCTGCTGCCAAAAGTTTTTAAAGGCCTTGTAGCTAGTTGTTGCTGGGGTCAAGCTCAACCGCCCCTGGTGCCAGAGGTTTGCTGTTGCTGGGTTTAGTTGGTAAGGAGATTATTAAAGGACTCGGGGCCTTTTCTGGCTGCAGATGAAATGGGCGATTGCTTTGAGCAACAGATTGGCAGGGAAGGAGCAGCCTGGCAGCCAGCCCTGGCCTTGCCAGAGCCCCACAGAGCCAGGCTGGCTGCAGGAGGAGGTAGATCAGTGCAAGAGCCAGCAGTTGTTTCTGGGTTGCGTCCTACACCTTCACATCTCCTAGCCTCTTAACAGCAGCCAGGCTAGAGTTTGACTCCTGAGCTGTTCATCCCAGTGCTCCCTTTTCCTTCCTTTTCTTCCCTGTTGTGGCAGAAGAGCCTAGGATGGCCGCAGCCTTCTGTCTTTGGGGAAGCAATGAGTGGCAATGTTTGATCTTGCTTCCGCTGCCGGAAACCTTGGGCAGTGGAGCGTGGCTGATGAAGAGGCAGAAATCGGCTTAAGGGGAGTCCCGCTTTTACCATCTTTCCAAGTGGTTTTATCGATGGAGTGCCCAGAGCTGTAAAAGGTGAGGGCAATGTGCTTGCCGGTGGATTTTCACCTCCAAGGAAGAGAATTTCTGCAGGCTGGAGTGGTGTCGCAGCACAACTGCTGTCTGCTGGACAGATGGTCTGGAGCAATCTTGTCAAAATGTGTGTTCAGCTGCTGTGGCTTCTGGTCCTTGCTTGGCAGGGTTGTCCCCCTGCCACTCCTCAGGATGCCACTCCTCAGGCATCCTCCTCCTCTTCCTCAGCCTCTCATAAGCTCACAACTGCCTTTTGGTCTAGCCAGCTACGTGCACGGCTTCCCCTCTGAATCCAGTAGGACACATGCATAGCAGTAGAAACACTTATGTCTCTCTGTGCTGATCAGCAGAGAGTGAAGGTGTCAAAACATTAAAGAAGAGGGAAGATACAGGTTATTTTTTCTATAATGATATTCAGCTAGTTAAGACAATGAACAAGAAAAGAAAGAGCAAGCCTTGTTTTCCTAGCAGTGTGTGTATCCATGCTCACAGCTGTGAAGCCTTCAGAGATTTGAACAGGCAGATCTTTATTTTCGGTCAGTTGTTGAGTCACAAGCTTAGGTTGCAAGGCATGCTTGACCGTCACTTTGCCAAGTGACAGAAGTATTTGTCGCAATTCCAATCCAGCTGCTGTCAGATTGGCGACTTGCAAAATCCCAGTAAACAACCCCATTGGTCTTCTACTGAGACATTTCTGATGGTTGAAATTTTTCCGAAAACCAAGGACATGGTCTGGTATAGTGTTCTTCTCCTTCAAAGAGAGGAAAGAGAGGAAAAGGCAGCAAAAAGTGTGTATTACCCAGCCTGTTAAAAGGATGAGCCTTACTTTTCATTAATTGTCTGCTCTCAGCCCTTTTTTGGGGCAACCTTATAGCCTCTTCTTCGAGGTGTTTTAACTGAGAGGCTAGGGAGTAAAGCAGGATGACAGGGATGCTCTCTTTGCAGGAATTCAGTCCCTCTATTTTGTCTGTCCTGAACTTTTTTTATGTTTATAGGTGCTTTGTGAGCATTGTTTTCCCAACAGGCTTTCCTTTCCCTTCTGCCTCCAACCCCATCTCCTCAGCACAGCTTCCCACAAGTTTCTCTACTGAAAATCTTGCTGTCCCCCCACAGATAGAAGGTTGAAGGTGATTGAAAGAAAACAGTTGAAAATGAAACCATGTTATCTATTGAGTCTCACAGTATCATCCATATTCCTTCTGAGGAATTGTCTTCTGAGTGATTGCTCTTGGAATATGTTTTCCTTGCTAGAACTCTACCAAGGCCTGGGTAGCTCCAAGTGGTGGAACTGAGAACCTCCTGCTATGTCCAGTTCTGGCAATCATGAAGAACTGCACCTTGGAATCAGAGCTAAGGCACTCGGACTGTCAGAGAGGTTTGGAGAGGAGTGGATGCATAACGTACAGCTCTAAAGTTGGCTGCTCTGTGTTTTCTTTTATTCTGGAAATAGTGACTTCCCTGACCTAAGAAAAACTTGTGAGAGTCCCCCCCTGTGCCAGCATTGTCCTTATCTCCATTCACATTTCCTGGTCTAGTGCTGGATTTTTGGTCCCATAAGATTATGCAGTCATTATTTCCCCAGGTTTTATGTTGCATGTTGAAGCAATTGGCTCAGTTAAACTTCAATGATGAGTTTCTGTCATGGCTGGCTTGAGTGATTCCAGTACATACACAGCTGGAACATGAGGATCCTTTGGGAAGGAGTTTAAGTAATTATTTTAATGTGCTTAATTTTCTTTCTGATTAGAACACTGAAAATACTTTAATGGGTTTTATAAATAGTAAATTTGTGTTTATACCATCATCCTAAACCCAAAGGACTGCAAGTAACTCTATAGTGTTATAGCTGTGTATGCCATCCGGCGGTGTTTTCAAGCAGAACGCAAATGTAACTACACCTGGGGTAAAAGGCAGCAAGGACTTAATAGCTTAGTGCAACACTTCACTGCAGCATCAGATGGTAAGTGAAGAACACGTCATTCAACTGGAAATGCAAGGGGAATTGCACTGATGTAAATGTAAAATACCCAGCTTGGAATTTGACCAGCTTGCTGAAGTAGATATGTCTGCTTTTAAGAAAGATGCCACGCGATTTTTAATGGACCTGGTTCATTGTTTACAATGTATTAAAGCAACAAAACTTTCCCCACGCTTTTCTGTATCTAGAAGAAGTGTAGAGCCAAGTACTGTCAAGAAACTGGAATGAAATACCATTGCCACTAGCTGGCACCAGCTTTCAAATAATTCCCATAGGCCTCTGAGTGAACTCTCAGCTTTTGATTTTCCCATCCTGTTTAACAGCAGTGTGCGGTCATTTGTAGCAGTGCAGAACTAAACAGCAATGAAGGCGTGCAGAAGCTGCCGTGAGCCATTCTGCAGGCGTATTAAGCAAGTCCTTAGTTAACTGAGACGGATTCGTAGGAAGCAGGAGGTCCTTTAGAAGGAGTACAGGATAAATTTGCAACTACACAGAATCAAAAGTCTTTTTTTTTAATTCTGCTTTGGAAGAGGATTGAACATGATGTAATTGGGCAGATTTAAACATGTTTTGTTTCATGGACTTTACAATAATAGGATGACTCAAGTCCTTAATTAGAATAAAAAAGCATTACCTCATCGATTAGCCTGCTCTTTTCCCAAGGCACAGGAAATCTCTAATCGGCAGAACCGGCGAACTGCTTGTAGATGAGACAGACTGCTAATGAGGGATGGATTCAGAGCTGCCCTGTTGTTTTTCTGCTCACCAAGTATAACAGAATTGTTTGCTCTAGAAGAAGCTGTCTGTGGGGTGAATGTGTGCTCAGTTTAAATCGAGTTGGGAGACTTGGTTTTCCTTTCATTTAATGCTGTCAAGTTCCTAACTCAGCAGACTTAATAAAGTCATTGTTCCCTTTTCCCTACGGAACTGCTGCAGAAGTTGCTGTCTTGGTTTCAAAGGAACAAAGAACTGGCTTTTGGAAAACCGTTTTTGGAAGCAATCTGTAAAACCTTGCCAAAAATGCATGAATTAGCCATTATAACTATGGACTAGTACTAATTAACACACCTGGGGATCACATCCTCTTACTAGTGCCCCTTGCAGCAGTTGGACAGATCTGGAATCTTCTGAAGTGCCAGCGAAAGGAGGAAAGTCCTTAAGGACCGACACACATCTGGGGCTCAGCAGCTCTTCATTATGTGCTTGAATCTCTCAGGTTGCGTCTTGGGCAGAGTATTAAAAGTCAGATCTCTCCATTATCCCTTTGGTATGACACACATCTGGGGCTCAGCAGCTCTTCGTTATGTGCTTGAATTTCTCAGGTTGCGTCTTGGGCAGAGTACTTAAAAGTCAGATCTCTCCATTATCCCTTTGGTAAAGGGAATAAAACTGACTTCATAGGTCTGCCTGGGGAAAAGTTTCCCTTTGCCCAGAAATGTGGCATTCAGATCATTGTTAATAGCAGTTGTCACTGAAGTGAAAGAAATGCTTTCGATCACCTTCCATAAATTTTGGATAAGACTCAAAATCT
>NW_009260286.1:3027037-3035879 GCF_000687185.1 Egretta garzetta
AGTAAGATTTATCATCACAGCAAAATAGGCAGCTGTGGTGGGGTGATTTGACTGTAGCTAAACTAGTAAAACTGTGCCAACTAGGATGAAGTAGCTCCTGTCCAATAGCTAAATCCTTCCGCTCCCCAGAGCAAGCTGGCCACGTCCAAAACAGGAAGGGCCCTGAGCTTCTACTGATCCCTAAACTATGTCCAGGCGTAATTTGGGAAAGCAATAATCGGCTGGGGCCAAATTCATGCCAGGAAGCATGGTAAAAACTTACAAGACAGACATTGTGTGCTGTTATCTCAGCCCAAGCCCTGACCACGTTTATTTGCTAGTATAGATGTTGGCTTTTCATTATCTACAGGACAGCCTGAAGAAGGTGCACATTTAGGAATCAGAATTGGAGCCGTTGGGGGTCCTGTAACGAGGGTTTTCTTGGTGCAGGCAGTGCTGAGTGTATGTCTGGCACTTAAGGATGCTCTGTGAGCATAGAACACCAAGGACATTTTGCAGCAAGTGTGTGGCTAGCTGCTGTGGCTCCTGACAGCTAGCACTGGACACAGCTCAGGAGCTAGCCCGGGACTCGACGGGTGCAGCCAGCCTGTTTTGGAATATAACAGAGGTCAGCTGTGTGGGAGTGAGCCCTGGTGTGTTGGTTGGCTAGGAAAAGATCTTAACTTTGGTTTTTGCTAGTATAGGCTATTCTCTGAGGTCTGCTCTCTGAACCATGATTTTCTGTAATGACTGCTACTTACTTGGCACGATACACAAACTGGTCAGAGTGGCTTGGATGGAAGACTTCCAAGCTTCTCTCTGCCTTGCTTTATTGTTTTTTGTCTGTAATAGTATCCGAGGCATTCTTGAAGGCATCATTAAACACAAAACACGGTGTCATGCCTTCAAAACCACCTTACAACATTATCTAGACCCATTTGCTAAAGACGTCTCATTTTTCATCTGTGTGATGGGTTATCTGCCAGCATAGGCTGATGCGGTGTGTAACAGTCTTCTCCTGGAAACTTCTTCCCGAGTCATCCGTCTTTCTCATCTTGGCTATGAGTGACAGAGCCATGGCTCCAACTGTTCCTGCAATATGAAAAAAAGCAAATGTGTTCTTCAGAGGCTCCTGAGGGCTAACCCGCACTTCCTCCCTCAGGAGCTGTTACAGCAAACCCTGACCTCACTGGAGTTGTTTTTGTTTGTTCAGTGGTGCTGCCAAGAGACAAGGGCAGTGCCACACAATGCGGGATGCTCAAATGGAAAAGAGAAACATGTGGTCCAGAGCTGCTGGCCAAGGTCTCAGGAGAATTAGTTTTAATTCTTTGTTTCAAAGACAACCTGTTTAGGCTACAGACAGCTCACTCCTGATTTTCAGGACCGCGTTTCATTCCCAATCTGTAAAAGAAGAGTGCTGGCATACCCTGCCACATAGAGGTGCAGGGACAGTGAATTCTGAAAGGCTGTGAGGTGTTTGGAGGCTCTCCAAATGCTGCAGTCTGTTGGCAATAACCATTTAGTTGCCCCTGGGAGGTGGTGGGAGATGTAACCCAGCCTGTCGTATCCCTTACTCTCATGGAAGAACTTGCTTGGTCTACCAGTTGTTTGCCAGCTGTTGGCAGCACAGCACCATTGCTCACGGGAGAGGAGCCATCGTGGTGCTGTTGTGCACTACAGCAGATGCTACTGATGGATATTACGAAAGATGCCAAGGTGTCCTTAAACCCTACAGGCAAATGGACAACATGGCAAAGGACAGTCTCCTTTCTGCTCTCTGCTTATCTGTTCTACCTGGGAGGGGCTGGTACCCAGGACCCCTCTCAGGGACCATTTCCAAAAGGTGACATGGAGAAGACTGCATCAAGTTTGTCACCGTACACAGTCCTCTGGCAGATCTCATCAAGCTTTGCCCCTTCAGACACCACCCCATGCCTTTCTTCTGTGTCCAAACCGTGTCATAAGCACCCTCCATTTCAGGCTGTGACTTTGCAGAGCTTTAGCACAACCCTCACATTATTTCAAAGCACTTTGAACTGAAAGTTGGATGCAGAATCAATAATAATTCCAGGACACCATACAGAGTAAGGGAAGACCAAGGCCAAGTGTTTTACAGTTACGGATACCATCCTGCCCCAGCCCTCTTGTCCAGCAGGGTAGATGCGTGTGCTGCCTCCTGTGCTCCTGGCACCTCTGCTGTGGAATTCTGCCAGCCGTGGGAAGGCAGGCAGCCTCAGAGCCCTTCCCTTCCTTGGAGAGACCACAGGCGGGTGTGGTGGGTTGACCCTGGCTGGACTCCAGGTGCCCGCCAAAGCCGCTCCATCACTCTCCTCCTCAGCTGGGCAGGGGAGAGACAAATATAATGAAAAGCTCATGGGTTGAGATAAGGACAGGGAGAGATCACTCAGCAATTACCATCACAGGCAAAACAGACTCGACTTGGGGAAATTAATTTATTACCAATCAAATCAGAGTAGGGTAATGAGAAATAAAATGGAATCTTAAAACATCTTCCCCCCCACCCCTCCCTTCTTCCCAGGCTCAACTTCACTCCTGATTTCTCTCCCTCCTCCGCCGGAGTGGCACAGGGGGATGGGGAATGGGGGTTGGGATCAGCTCATCCCACGCTGTCTCTGCCGCTCCTTCCTCCCCAGGGCAGGACTCCTCACACTCCTCCCCTGCTCCAGCCTGGGGTCCCTCCCACGGCAGACAGTTCCCCACAAACTGCTCCAGCGAGGGTCCTTCCCATGGGCTGCAGTTCTTCATGCACTGCTCCAGTGTGGGTCCATCCGTCCCAACCATGGGCTGCCCCAGGGGCTGAGGGGAATCTCTGCTCCGGCGCCTGGAGCTCCTCCTGCCCTCCTGCTGCACCGGCCTGGGGGGCTGCAGGGCTGCTCCTCACATATTCTCACTTCTCTCTCTGGCTGCTGTTCTGACACAGTTTGGTTTCTCCCGCCCCTTAAATACGTTATCACAGAGACGCTACCATGCTACTAGTGTCTTGCTTGGGAGGGAGAGTTTTGTGTCTCCGGTGCTCCCTGGTCTGACCGTTCCTACAGTCTGACCGCCAGCAGCATCTGCAATGCTGGAAGAGGAATTGCTTTCTGCAATAGGTATATCCATGGCTTGGGGAATATTTCACCCAGAGCAATTTTATCTTACCTCTGTTAAAAAAAACCCCAACAACACAAGAAACCTCTAGGCAGGAAAGCTGTATTTTTTTTTTTATGGAAGAGGTTTTGATCTCGTGATCAGCAGGAGAGGCAGCCGCTGGGGGATGGGGCTGTGTCTGCAACAGCGGCATCATTTAGCTCTGACAATGTCTCACTGTCCTTCGCTGTTTTATTTCCTGCGGAGCCATCTCTGCGTTGCGGTGAGAGGTTTGTTTTACCCACGGCGCAGCCAAGAGAAAAAAGTGACCTCTGTGAAAAGCAAGATGTGGGAGAGGGAAGACAGAGGGGAGCCAGCCGCTGGAGCATGGGGCTGTGTCTGCAACAGCGGCATCATTTAGCTCTGACAATGTCTCACTGTCCTTCGCTGTTTTATTTCCTGCGGAGCCATCTCTGCGTTGCGGTGAGAGGTTTGTTTTACCCACGGCGCAGCCAAGAGAAAAAAGTGACCTCTGTGAAAAGCAAGATGTGGGAGAGGGAAGACAGAGGGGAGCAAGGCTCAGCCTCATCGTCCCTCCTTGGGCTGTATCATGGAGGAGTCTTAGAATCATAGAATCATAGAATGTTTAGGGTTGGAAGGGACCACTAGTGGTCATCTAGTCCAACCCCCCTGCAGTGAGCAGGGACACTGCTAACTAGATCAGATTGCTCAGAGCCCCATCCAACCTGGCCTTGAATGTTTCCAGGGATGGGGCCTCCACTACCTCTCTGGGCAACCTGTTCCAGTGTTTTACCACTCTCATTGTAAAAAATTTCTTAAGCATTCAAAAAATTTTGAAGCAGCTTGCCTCTCAGTGCAAATCCTGCTTGGCTACTGCTGGCATCTGCTCACTGCCTTGGTAACCAGCCCTTCTCTGGCTTTTCATAAGCTCTCTAGATGTGGTGTGACAGGTATGTCAGGCAAAATTTTAGACTGGAGCATCACTGCTGGTTTGCTAGTGGTTTTCAGTAGGTTGGGGGTGGGACTGTGCAGGTACCAGGCAATAAAAAGAAGGGCACCTTTCAGACAGAGTTTTACATGCAGCCTCTGGGATTAGAGAGGCCGGAGGTTTTTGATGCAAACATCCTCTCTTGTTACATTATCTATTTGAGGCTTTTCTGTTCACAGGCAGATAAAAACTAGAGTTGTGCCTGCAGTCTTTTCTTGTACCCAGTCTGCTTTAGGATGTGGTGAGGAGGGAATTCACGTGAAGCAGCAGCACATGGGAAATGGTCTCCTCCTGAGGTGCATGACATGAGGCTGGGAGGCTGTCAAACATAGGTGGCAGGAGATGCTGTTGGTTATGATGACGTTCTGTTTGCGAGGAGGTGAAGATTAAGGTAACACAAAATTAAATCTCTGCAAAGTAGATGTGGAACAGTCAGGCTGCCTGTCCTTGAGAGAAGGCACCAACCAGTTGCAGGTCCTGCTAATTTGACTTTACCAAGGCCTGTAGTGACAGGACAAGGGACAACAGCTTTAAACTGAAAGAGGGTAGGTTTAAATCGGACATAAGGAAGAAATCTTTTATGATAAGGGTGGTGAGACACTGGAACAGGTTGCCCAGAGAAGCTGTGGATGCCCATCGCTGTAAGTGTTCAAGGTCAGGATGGACAGGGCTTTGAGCAACCTGGTCTAATGAAAGATGTCCTTGCCCATGGCAGTGGGGTTGGACTCGGTGATCTTTAAAGGTCCCTTCCAACCCAAACCATTCTGTGACGCTATGGTTCTATGATTAAGAGGTGTGAGTGCCCAACACTTCTGGAAATGAGGCATCAACTATTCAGGCATTCAGTGCCTTTTCAGAAATCGCTCAAAAACTTCTCACAAGAAGCTATAGTGGTATGTTCATGTGTGTATTTGGCTTTTTTCACCATTTCAGTGTTGAAGAAACCAATCACTTCTCCAGAAGAGTTGCTGTTTGCATTTGTCACTTTTACTTCCTAATTGTAAGAATTCTTACCACAATACTGGATGCTTTCAGTACCATCAGTTCCCTGTTTGTGAGGTGTTCTTTTTTTGTGTTTCCTCCTGAATCTCTTGAGCATGTGGCAGATAACATGCTCACTAGCTATTTTTTTTCACACCTTGCTTGTTTCAGCTTGGTTGACTTAGATTGTGAAGCTGCTCAAGACATTTTGTGAGGAATGTCTCATAAAGGGACAATGTTGGCAGGTTGATTTCACTACAGTTGTCATATTTATATTCTTGTCATACATTTTATTGCTGAGTTATATTGCATGTAGACATTACTTTACAGGCGTGCAACACAGTACATGCCCAAGAATTTGCTGTCTTTGGAGCTACAGACCTGTAACAATTATTAATTAGTGTAAGGGAATGGATTTTTTTCTTAGAGTGTGATTTTTATAGGGTCAAAACATAAAGCTAGGCCCTGTTCCCAAAAGTAACTCCATTAGCTTGGGTAGTAACCTTAGAAGAAATTTACTAAGTCTAAATTTTTCATCCTATTTTTTTCCTGATAAATCTGCCTTTCTCCAGAAAGATTTTGTGTTTAAGATTTAACATGAATTTTACCTTTTATTGAAAACTGACTGGTAAACATCCATGTTTATTTTTGGTGGTCAGCAGTTATAGCTGGTTATCATTTCTGATCAGCTTCAACCTCTTCCCTTTTCTCTTCCTTTGCTAACTTGCCTACTGTTATCTCTGCTTAAGTGCATTCCTTTTTTTTTTCCCTTACCCTTCCTTCTGCATTTTCCCACTTTCCCATTGCAGCTTCCTGTTTCTCTTTCAGTTACAGCCTGTGGTCTTTTCCAAAAGCACAATTTGACCAACAGTCGTAATCTTTAGAGTTAAAGCAGAAAAAGAAGAGTCCAGAATAGCAGGCTGGAGGGTAAGAGGTACCTGATGCGGATGAAAGGGAGAAGAGGGCTGAAGATGACAAGGAGGCCTAATTGTCAGTCTGGAGGATAAGGCAATACTGCAGGTCTTGGACGTGGACCAAGAAAGTGCCTGATACTAGCCAGAAATTTGGGGAAATAGATTGGGGAGGGATGAAAAGGGGATATAGGAGGATGTTAGGCAGAAATTGCAAGGACTAGGCACAGGGAAAATAGAAGATGCTCCAGAAGATGGAGCAGAGCAAAAATCAATGATTCTCTCTTTTTATCAATTTGAAATCAAGTCCTACCAAACATACAAATAGAGAAAGAGAATTAGAGGCATAATAAAAGCCGGTATACACCAAGCCCTGATGCTGCCATCATCATGCTTGCCTTGTAGCTCTTTTACTAATTCATAGACTGAACAGCAAGACAGAATATCCTCTCCTCCTTGTCCCACCAAAGCCATGGAGAAGAACCAAAAGAGAGCCTTCTGGTTTCATCCCTCCTTGCTTGAGGTGTCTGAGTGCCTAAGTTCATGCAGAGATAGCTCAGGCTCCCTCTCTACAGAGAAGCATGTACCTGCAGAGCTGCAGTGAGATCCCTGCCCACAGGAGCTGGAGGACAGGAGCTTCCATTGTCCTGGTCCTGCTTTGGAAGAAAATGGTAGGAAGTCTCAGGACTGCTGTCTCAATCCTTGGATATGACACCATTACTAATCAAGCCTGCAGGCTCATAAAAAGAAAACAGCAGGATGATTCTGGCAAGACTTTAGTAATGAATGCTCTTTTAATTACTTACTGATTATATCTGATTATCTGCCTTTCTTTAACTTTACCAAGCATCAAGGCTCACCTGCCCATGCTTCTTTGTGTTGCACTTTTCTTTTTTAATTTCTAAAATAGCTTTAATTTTAGCCCTCTGTAACTTCCCTGAAGTCCTAAAATGTGTTGAGTAGTTACATCCAGGGTGCAGAAAGATGCCTGGCCAATTTTTTCAAAAACACGTTAGTGCATGTTACCTGGTTTTGCATAGTTGAAAATGTGCATCATTAACATGAGTATTTAGGATACAAAGCATTTCACTATTGTGGGAGTTATTTAGTTGAAAACTTTTTAAGAACTTTTTTAAGAAACTTTTTTAAGAAATGTTTCTGTATTACGATTATTGTATACTAAATGTAAGTTGGCTGTCTATGGTTTTGTCACCTGTTTTCAAATTATATTGGAAAATGATATAATCAGAAAGCTTGAGGACAGATTATAAAAACTGCTTGGCTTCTTTTAGGAAGAACAGGTACTTCTGGGTGTTGAGCCCTTCAGAAAAATCTCTCCACAAAAGCAGGTCCCAAAACGGGACCTGAACTCTTGAAAATCTATTCCTTCAGGCTTTCTTTCCATCTATTGCTCTGCTGGAACAACAGTCCAAGGCTGGCCTAATCTGGGGGGTGCAGCAGGAGAAGCTTTGCCTGCAATTGCACGCTCTTCTGCCGAATGATTTCTAATAGGAGATTTATTCCATCTATTCTGCATTATCTTATTTTGGGATATGCCAGGGCCATTTAAAACACTGTAAGTTACTGTGATGTCCACAAGAAAAAGATTACAGTGTGAAGTAAAATATCCCTGCGGCCAGCGCTTGTCACGGTCACTTAGTGCTTAGCAGTCAGGCTGCGCGGAGCTGACGGGCTTAGCATTTCTATTCAGCATCCCTTGCCCAAAGCGGATGAGAATGACCCCTTTTGTCCTGTCTGTTATCATCAGGCAGCTTTGGAAAATGAGCACTGTTGAATGAAAAGAAAGCGGCAGATGACATTTTGTTTTCTGCATGAACTAGTGTATAGGTTCTTTGTTTTTCAGAAATGGTTTTGAAGAAGATGTGCTAATATCACTGCTGTTTTAGCAGTAGTTCTTTTGTTCAAGCCTGAATGTAGATTTGTGGGAGTTGGGGTGTCCATTTATATTAGTGAGCTCTTTCCTTGTAAAATCCCATGGATACCTAAAAGATGAATATGTATATTATGAATAAGTCTTTTTTGATATTACTGTAGCATTCCTTTCCTGGAGCATATTTTTTTTTCTATAAAAAAGTGATGGTCATATTTTCAGAATAATAAATTCTGAAAATTTTTGCCTGTGTGCTGAGATTATACTTACTCTGAATAATGGCACACACTTTGAATAGCTACAGCCACTATTTTAACCCAGTAGTGAGCATGGGTTAGGGACTTCTGTCTGTGTTGAGCACTGTAGACATGCCCTTTGATTTAAGCTGTGTCTCACCAAGCATTAGGTCTGGACATCCAATATATCAAAGTATAGCTATCACACATACAGGTCTGGAAATCTTCTGACTTTGGAGTGTCTTAGTCATCCTCGTTGCTGTTTTCTACAGCTGACCAGAAAGCTTTTCTGCATTGTTGATGTGCCAGTGCCATGGAGGCTGCCAAACAAGTGACCTACACTCTGTCTGTAAACAATAACATGACAATTGTGCTCACAAAATGGATTAGGTTTGAAAATGAGCACCTTCTGCATACAGGGTTTTGTTGACATTTTCATGGGTGGTTTGGGAATCATTTGGGGGCCAGGAGCCTTAGCTGGATTTTCATGTGTGCCAGCAGCCTGACTAGGTGGATTCATATGCGTAATTTTTGATCATCCAGTTTTGGTCCCTGTCAGTTAGGAGGCTCGTCTTCATCTGCAGGTACTTACGAGGAAGTTTGGCTCCTTTGGGACTCGGAGCAGAAGGCAGGTAGTGTTGTCACTGAAATCGGGAAGAATGAACCTCATAACACCAATGTAGTGTTAGAAGGCAGGCACGGGGGATCGCTCCACCTAACGTGCATACCATCAAGCGGCAACTTG
>NW_009260286.1:3036295-3043525 GCF_000687185.1 Egretta garzetta
TAACAAAGCAACAGCAAACTAGACAATACTAATTTTAGCAAAGTAACAGCAAGCTAGACAATAAGGCCTAAATCTTATGCATGTAAGCCGTTTTACATTTGGGGTCTTTTTGACCCTTAGGGTATCAGTGTTACTTGAGTCAGTCTCACAGTGCTTCGTGTATAGAAGTCAGTGAGCCCAACCGGGTAAATAGGTTCAGCTGAACAAAGGATACGTCACCTTTAGGGCTGGTTTGGTTTTTGTTAAGGTTTTTAAAATTCACTAGAGTGATGTTCCAAGGTTCCCTTGTTTCAGCAACAAAGAAATAGCAATGGTCATCTTCTGCCAGCTGGATGCAGGTAGTTTCAAAAAGTCAGATGCCAAGGTTGTGAGTGTATGAAGGTGCTAATGAAGTGCAGGGCTCAAGTACAGTGACACTTTGGGAGACCAAATGCCCCTTCATTTCTGTCTTCCCAAAAGCCTCTGCATCCTTACATGAGCTTACTGCACCCTGGTACATTAGGATCATCAAATTAACTGTCCTTGCACCTTCTCCTTTTGTGTCCCTACCAACATGTGGCTTCACGATCAGCTCAGTTCCAGCTGAGTCCTTGTTCCCTGCTGATGGGGAGGCAGTGGGAATATATAGAGAGGGGCTGGGTGGGCAGGCAGACATACACTCGAGCCAGCTGAAGCTGATTGTGAAACCAGGACCTCAGACAGGCTCTGAAACTTCTTACACACCCTCTCTCATCCATAAAACCTCTGGTCAGCAGTGCACAGCCTGGACTGGCACAGCTAAATACAGAACCGTGGGAATCCTGTTTCCCAGTTAGAGACTAACCTCAACAGAGTCCCTGTATGGATATGCTGGAATTACTTGGCAGTCCAACTGTGGCTTCCTTAGAAGGGTAATGAGGGGAAACAACTTGAAGGCAGACAAACAACAACTTCATGTTCCTACTGGTAGCAGTGAAGCCCTGTGGGTTTGGCCCCGTGCCCTGTAACTGCCAGTGGAGTCCCCTGGCAAAACAGAAGACGAGCCAGTGTAAGTGGGCTGGTTTGATGGCGAGACTAAACAGAAGGTTATTACCAGGACCTTTCAGTTCAATTAATTTTGTTTTACATGCTGTTCTTCATGACATTCTATGGTTCTCTTATCTTTCTTTGGTATTTCCCATAATTGTGGTACTCTTTGCTGCAAAAACTTGAGCTAACTATTAGTAAAGTCCTTGTTAACTTCACTGGGGTGGAGACCTGTTGCTTGAAAATGTATTGGCTCATGTATGTAAGTACCTGTGGCATAGCAGGCTCTTATGCATCAGGAGAGCTGTTGGAACTCCCCGAATGGACGAAGGAACTTGTCAAAGACTTTCTGGCTTTCTGTGGATTGGCAAATCCTCGCCTATGTTGTCACTCACTTCTCAAAGAATGCTTTGCAAGGCATGAATTATGCAAATGAAGTTTGCTCCTTCCCCAGCAGATTGGATTTACTTGTGTCTATTAATTCTATTTTTAATCAGTTTGTCAGTTCTGAAAGACTCAGTCTTACTGTTCCTTTGTTGTCAAATATAATGGCTTTCATTTTTCACCTTTTCCTTTAATACTTAGGTTCATTTGAGTGATACATTTCTCACCACAGTTAAGAAAGCAATGAATTTGAGTTTGTGTAGAACTCCCGGGTGAAAGCTGTCTGGCTGTACGTATTATAACTTTAGATTTTGTCAGGTTTTGGAAGAAGGCTCTTTTACAAATGCTTCAGTTTGAGGCAGTTCCTTGGAGCTGACCTTTCAAAAGCAGCTCAAATATAGAAGTCACTCAAAACATACCCATAATGAATATAAATGTGAAAAAAAGAAAGCCATGGAAGTTTCTCCTGCTTTAAAAAGAAGGTTTGTATCATAAATAGTCCGGCAAATTAGTTGCTGACGACTGCAGATACCTTTAGTATATCAAATAGGGTATATTTCCAGATAAGGCTGTATTTAAGTTCTGCATGGGGCTTGCTCATAGGCCTCTAAAGGGCAGCATTTCCCATTGCTAAGAGGTGAAGCAGTGGTACCAAGGTAATATCATCCATGAGTTCTATTTTGGTGATAATAAACTTGTGAAAATAACTGGAAGTAACTGGACTCCACTCTTTTGTGTGCAGCTGTAACTAGAAGAGGATTTTACAAAATTCTTTAATGTAGTTGGAATGTATGTGTAATCTTTTGACCTTGTTCTTAGTTTTTGATGACTATGTCATGTTAAGTGCTGATAATTGGGTTTGCTCTAGGCTGAAACCTGACCTGCTGTCTGCAAAGGAGAAGATCAGATCTTCTATTGTAGGAGGTGCTTGAAGGGGCTACCTTAGAAATTGCAAGGCCATGACAGCTAAGAGTAAGGATTTCTGAAATACGGCAATTTCTTAGGAAGGACATGCTGTCCCAAGGAATGCTTCTCTTCCAGCTTGGTTTGAATTGGACTTTTCATTCAAAGGTTTTTGTCCCGTTTTCTAAATTTCTTTTTTATGCCATCCGGTTTGCCTCATAACTCAAGCTGCCCTACTGTGGAAGCTGCCTTGTAGCTTCAGCTAGTGGAAGATGGCTCCTAGGTACGAGAGCATGAGGCACATGCTTTTCACTGTTCTTGGAAGGGGATTCAGCTCTCCTTGTCTAAGCCATGTGCAAATGACACCTCTAATCCAAACTAGTTTTTAGCTTACTTCTCCAGCTGAGGAGAGAGGAAGAGATCTTCAGAGATTTATTGCATCCAACTATCAGTGTTTAAAATAGATGGGATTAATTGTCCTATGGAGATGTCTGTCTCTTTCCACTGAGTTGAGAAGAAGCCTAAAAATTAACCTTGTCTCACTGTCAAATTTGTAGAAGACTAAATTTAGAGGAAGTTAATCCCGTCCTTGGTTCAAGAAAGTACTGAGTGACATTTGTAAATTCTGCAAATAGCAGTCTGTCAAACCAAGTATCTTCCAGTCCCTGCTTGCTTCAATTTAAAGGTGATGTAGTCTTCATACCATGCTTCCTCTGAGGAGGATGAGGGGAGTGTCTAACACCTTTACGGAAGGACTACGCAGCAGTCAAAAACAGCAGCGAGCATGGACAAGGAAATGGAGCCAAAGAGATTTTTAAAAACCTGTCCAAAGGGATCAGTGCAATGGCCCAACCTGCACTTTGTTTTTCAAGCCATCCCTTTTCTTGCCTGTCTATGACAGTGTTGCTGGAACTGCTCTTCTTCCTTATTTTAAGCTTTCTGTGTGGGAGGAGTAAAGCTGCCTAAAACAAATGTGATTGAGTGTTAGTTTGCAGACTACAGCACTGTTATCCCTGCTCTTTCAGTTCCCATTGGGTTCCTTGATAGTTCTTAAGAATGCAAAATATGAGTACAGGTAGAGAATGTCAGACCAACAGTCCCTCCAGCTCAATATTCTGTTCCTGCCACCGACTAACAGATGCCTATGTACCTTTCTCTAATCCTTTCCCAGCCTCCATCTATTTTCAGCTTATGAGACTTTGTAGCCATAAATCTTTCTTGTTAAATGAAGAATTGCAGCTGACTTTCTTGTCTCTTATGTTTTAGAACTAAAAAAACAAAGAAGGCATCTGCTCCTCCAACCAAGGAAGAGAAGCCCAAATTAACGATTTTTGAAGACGAAGTAGATCCAGATGAAGAACTCTTTGGCCCAGGAAAAGATTTCTCATCAATTGGTCCCAGGAAGAAGACGAAAGAGAGTAAATCTGTTCTATATTTGTATATACACAGATTGTTTTATCTAAAGCATATGTATAACTGGGCTTTTAAAGTGTAGTGATATAGAGTATGCAGGCTAAATAATGACTTGGGAATGTTAAGGCAAATCTTCAGCTGGGGCAGAATCATCTAGAATCATTCAGAAAGAAAAAACAAGACCTGTAGTTCCCATAGCTGTTCACCATTGACATTTTTGAATATTATAGGTCTGTGGGAGCTGGCTGTCCCACAGTCATTCATGCCACACTAACAAGAGTAATGTGACCTACTTCTGAATGCAAGAAGAAAGCAGATTTACCAAGCCCTGAGAGTGCAGAGTATCACTGCACTCTGTGGACTAGAAGTCCTTGTAAAAAAAGAATTGTCTACATCTAGCCAGATTTACTAGGTAGTGTTAATGCAGGTATTGTGTTATGTAGCATGATTTAACTACAGCACTTTCTGGTTCCTCTTTCTAGATCTGAAATTATTTGAAGATCCAGACCTTGGTGGGGTGGTAAGACCGGGTGACTCACTACTGCTGCCAGCTGCCTGTAAGGACAGGGAGTACGTGCTGAACACGGGTCCTGAGGAGGACATTGAGACACTGCTAAGGTATGCATGTCAAATCTGTTGTGTAGGATGAAGGTGATCTGAGGAGTTATTTAGACCTCAAAAGAGATTAATTTGAGGGAAAAGCTTAAATACTTTGAATGCTAACTGTGAATCAGTATTTGTACTTACCAGTAAAAGATATGTGTCATGGAGCTTGGAAATCAAACATATTAAAAAGGAAATTAGGAACATCCTTTGAGAAAGGTAGGTTATTCTGTGACTCCAAAGGAAGGGTCTTGAAGGCCCAAGGCATGCCATCTAGTCCTTGTTTTCTAACATGACACTTCCACTTTCTGCAAGCGATCCACAGGTGGTGAAAACTGACCTCCATTATGAAAAGTGAGAAACAAAGCCCAGAAACAAAGAGAAATTCAGCTTCAGTGAGCTGAAATCGGGCTCTTGCCACAAGAGGAATGGTCTTTTGCTGGTGGCTCACAGATCTCCATGCACACTTCCAGGAGGAATCCTGTGCACATCTCCACAGCTCATTAAAATCTCTATCACCCTGCATTTAATTTTTAATCTAGTGGAAAGGAGGATCTGAGCTCAGAGTCCGGAGCTCAGAGTTACCTGCCCCTTGACCAGTATCACGAGGGAATTTGTGCTGCATTAAAGAGTCAAATTCATGCCTTCTGGATCTCAGGCTGGTGTCTGAATGATGAGGCCAATCTGCTTTCAGTGCTAATTCTTGCCAGCGAGCTCCCGTTAGCACGTATGTTTTCTGCAACAGGTACTAAACCCAGGAGAGGGAATCTGTGTGTGGTTTCCAACCTCTCCTGAAGCAGGTAGTTTTGCAGCTGTTGCTTTCTACACATGCAAAAGTGCTAGCTATCTCAGCGGTAACACCTGACTTTAAATTTAAACAGGTTAAATTGGGTTGGATGCCATCTCACATTACATCCTGACAGCCTACCTGACGTTTATCAAAGCTGATGGGGCAGGACATGACCTGATTTAGTGCTGTGGTATATTGGGAACAAACACGTGTGTGCTTGCAATATTTTTATGTTTGCTTTCTCCTCTGCTAGCAATCTCATGCAGATTGTTCATACGGCTAGAAGAGAAGTGCCTCTTTTAATGCAGTCCTTGCATTATTATCCACTGCTGGAGAGAGCTTCTGTATCTGTCATGTTAACGTCCTTTGGATTATGTTTTCTCTTCCTTTGTGGCAGAGAAAGGTCTCTGAAGTCTGCTCCAAGACCAATAGATTGTGCTTTTAGATCAGTTTGAGGTCATCAGTGTTAGCAGCACATCCAGATGGTTGTGGAAACACATGGGAAAAGATTCCATTTCTTTTAAATTGCAGTAGTTTTCATTTATTCTTGAATTGTCCCAGTGTTTTCCGTAGTTGACAAGTCATCAAGATCCAACTGGAAATGAATACACGTAATGAAGCAGAAAATCATGCCAGTGGTCCAAGGGGAAAGTTGCTATGGGAATCCAGAGGCAGCTGCTGGCTGTGCAGGAGGTACAGGTGGATGGGTCAGGATCTGTTGATCCTGTTTGAGTGCTTAACACCCTCTGAGATCCCCCTGATAAGCCTAGTTCACAGGGTTATCTGCACATCATAGAGAGCTGGTAGAGTGAATGCAAGGCGACTTCGGGTAAAGGAGAAGCTGTTAAAGGGTGGGGAGAGGATTGGCAGTGCTGTTTTAACCTAGTAGCATACTTCACCTCACCTCTATGTAAATTCATTGCAGTCACCTGAAATCCTGTAGCTGAACTTTCTCAAGTGGTTATACACAATGCACTTTGTTTTCTGTTCAGCTGGAAGCCTTAGCAGGACTGTGTCAGGTCTTATAAATGTATAGGCAGCATTTGAGTCATCTCCCACCTTCCCTTACCACCAGACTGGTGTTACATCTTTCAGGGCAGTGCCGCATTCTGTTTTCCAGGCAGTGACCCTTTGTGGTGAGAGGAAGCGTTCAACATGAGCTGAACCCTGCAGTCTGTCTGGCATGGGGGCTTGAGCATGTTTTGAGGCCTAAGAATAAATAAAAAAAGAGAATAAAAACCAAGAAGTGTCTGACTTACTGGAAAATGTACTTCCAGTGAATCATGCACAGAGATCAGAGAGTACTACCTAGGGCAGAGGAAGGCAGAACCTTCTTCTTCTAAAGGGGAGATGGGGAAAATATGATGTTCAGAGCAGAACACAGGAGCAACCAAGTCCTTCGTGATCTTTATGGTACCTGGGTGGTTGTAGCAGCAGTAGCACCACAGTGCTGTCAGCACAGCAGTGAATCCCCAGCAGTGACTTGTAACTCTTGAGGAAGAGACTGTTATGGAGACAAATGAGTCTGCAAAATGTGCGTGGGCTGTGCTTGTCACAACATGAGGGAGAAGAGAATATGATAAATGTTCTCATAGCAAACTGAAGACTCTATTCTCTGTGGATACCTGCTCAAAGGAAATGAGAATTATTTTAAATAGAATCACCTACTTTACATTAACAAGTGTTGAGCTTTGAGAAGAACCACTTGTTTTGTAAGTGTAATGAAAGATTTCGTTTCATGGCAAGATACCCATGTCCATTCAAACAAATATCTTCCCTCTTCATGTCCATTGACCAGCCTTTTACTGATTACTAATTTCTTGGCTTACCAACAAATACTAAGTGATGGTGATGGAGAAAGTAGGTGAGCTACCTCACTCTACCCACTGGCATTGTAGATGCAGGCATTCTTTCATACCACTGGGTCTGCCATAGTACATCAACGAGATGCCCTTTGAGCACCGTACTTGCATGTCCTTCCAGAACTTGTGGTAGGAACCAGCAAGGTCAAGTCCCATCATGTTGCCTTCAGGAAAAAAGGAGCATGTCATACTCTTCCTTCATGGGATGTGCTTTGAGAAAGAGAGGGATAGGTAACCAAGTCTTTTTGGCACTTCACCACAGGGATACGG